>NC_055986.1:42559628-42859628 GCF_018446385.1 Zingiber officinale
AAGCACTGTAGCTTCTCACGCAGGTTTTAAATCACTTCAATTCTGATCGGACGGCTGAGGATTCTTGGTGCTTGATCAACGGTGGAAAACATCTCAGATCTGGATCAAAAGGTACTGATCTTCATCTATGGTCCAGATGTACTCCTCATTAGGTCGGATGGACCAGATGCTTGACGGATGGCTCAGATCTGCTTGATTTTCAATGGACGGTCCAAATCGATCCAGGTCTTGATCGTCTCATCTTGCCCTAGATTTGAGCCCAAGTGTGGTCCAATCTGATCGGGTCCATGACCCTTTTGATGCCTACAAAATAATAAACAAATATTAGCACCAAAATACCATGAAAATAGGCTAATTTACAATTAAATCCAAGATCACATGCAAATTATGAAATGCAATCTAAATGTGAGATTATGCTGTGAATAGTCCAATAAAAACATGCATTATGAATTAAAATAATGTAGCAAAATTATGGTTATCAAATCCCCCACACTTAGCCTTGGACGTCCCGTACAAGTCAATAAAACCTAAAATCATCTCCATACAAATTTCCTAGCAATACCTAGAAGATAGTAAAAAGAATTTAACTAAGGTCATCTTAAAGATCACAAACAGTCATGAATACAATTCAAACAATAATCAGTAGGTATGGTGGTTTCAATCCAATTGAAAAATTAAATAAGTTGCAAGCTCACAACGTATTTTCCTATTCTAAACTTAACACTCAAACATACATATAAGTGGAGCTCACTCAATGTCACTCACAACATTTCACTACCATAAGCTTGCTTATTTTCTAATTCTCCACCACTATAAACATAGCATACATGAATCAAAAGGATTTAATCAACAAGAATTGAAATGGAAGCAAAAAGAACAATGAAAGTGAATGAAAATGGCAAAAGAAAAGTATTTAATGAAGAAAATGAGAAGATAAGAGTATTGGAGGAGTATACTTGATGAGTTGACCATTTTGATGTAAAAAGAGATGAATACCATTTGTTTTTATCAATTCAAAATACCAAGCTAACCTCCCCTTCAATTTGATGGCAAACAAAGAATCTTGATACTCTATCTTCCACTTGATCCTCTCTTGATGTGCCATTTTTCACTTTTTTACTTCACTGTTTTTTTTTTCTTCTCTCTATCACTGTTTTTCCATTTCAATTCTAGCATTTGGAGGCAAAAACAATCTCACATCAATTAATGAAGAACTTCCTCCCCCACACTTAAAATGTTGATCGTCTCGGGCAATGAAAAACCATCAATCAAATGTCTTGATAATCTTTTAGCCACTAATTTTCCATTCTGCAGAATTTTCTTTTTCTTCCTTTCTGTGTTCCTGTAGTATTTCTTCAGTTGCAGAATTCTCAAATTTGCAGCAGAAAAATTTAGAAAATCTTCAGAAATAAAGTGGATGAGGTGAAACTAATAGAGTTGCATACAATTCTGGCACAAAACAGTGTCAATAATTCTCTATTAGCAGTCAATACCAACTTACTGATTTAAGAATTTAAATGCAGCTAGTCAATTCTAGAAATCAGCAGCTTCTGCATTCTTCCAAGCTCCTTGTTATGCAGAATTTAGCTTAGTCACAGATAGAATTCGATACTAGGCTTCAGTATTCAAGCTTGAAGTTGTTACTGGTAATGACAAATAACAATCAAATGTTCTCTTCCACTACAATCTACTCAAGCACCAACAACTCCAGCTGTAACATAATTCAAAAACTGTTGGTTTTGACTTGGCAAATTCTCTCGGATTCACATCCAAAGACCTCACAACAACTGAATAACTTAAGTTCAATAAATCCAATCCACTACTGTATTTCTTCAATTTCAGAAAAACAAGTTCATCACACATTCAATGAATCAAACTAGTCCAATATTCAATATTCTCCAAATTTAGATTTGAATGCACTCTTGAATAACTACAACAATTTTATTACCAGAGTTATGAACATTGCTAAATTCTACAATTTCAATGTGCCAAAAATTTAAACTCAATATGCTACCAATATCCAGCCTTCTCTGTTTTTATTCTTTCTTCAATTTCTTCCTGCTATCAAAGTTACTGAATAGAATAATACAGTTTACAATTACCATTGTTCACTTCTCTTCTTGAAATATCTTGTAGATTGTAACCTTGCTGACAAATGCAGCTACTACTGTAATTAGCTCAAGCTCAGAATTTCCCAAAAGAATCTCAATCCATGCTTAAGTCATACAATTCAGCCTTTTCATGAAAATGCAATAGCAACAGAGCTCAGTTCTGCATCTCACAGAATATTAAATTCTGAATTTCAGGTTGGTACACTTTTGATATACAATTAAAGCTGCATTCTATTTTGTTTAAGTAATCTGCTGTGCACATCCTAGCATCCTACTTCCTTCAAAGTAACTGGCTAGTTCCAAATTCAGCAAATTACAGCTCCTATTCCAGAAATCCAAATTCAGAATTCAGATTTTGATAACTGCTTCAAACAAGATATCAGACACAAAAACAGCTTCAAACATCACAGCCTTTTCAGATTGTCTTATAAGCTCTCTATATTCCTGTCAGCTCCATTGTTATTGAACTAAGTTCATGCCATTATCTTCATACTCCTGCATTTCTATAATTTCAGCTTTCAGCCATCAAGTGAAGGCTCTATCTCTGAAATTCTCAGCATTAGACTGATTTAAATTTTGCTAGCTCAGATTTCTGTACAGCTTCCACCATAGTTTTCCATTTACTTCTAGGTCTTGGCACAACATTGATACTAAGTTCATTTCCTGATTCTGCCATTGCAAAAATTTCAGAACCCAATAACATTATCAACTACTGCTCACCATTTCCAGCCTTCTTCCTCAATCCTTCTGTGTCACAGCAGAAATAGCTTAGTAAAATCTTCATCAAGAATCACTTCCGGAATTCAGACTCATAAAGAACTCCAAAGGTTTGAACTTCCCAAAAGGATTCAGAAATAAGACTGATAAATAAACAATCAATTCCCTCCAGCAATCTAGTTCTGCACTTATAAAACTTTCCAATTCCTTAACTGAATTAAAGCTATAACCAATCAGCAATTCTAAATGTTAAAAATTCCAAAGCTTTTGAGTCAATAACAGATTAGCTTCATGGAACAAATAAGACATTACATGATATCCGCAACAAATACTGCAGTAACAACTACTTGCATCCCAATATTGACTTAAATTCTGAATACACATTCATTATAGTTGCCCCTGCATTGGCACAAAAACTGTAATTCCTGCACTTCTGCATTTCTGAATTTCTGCACTTCAGCTTAACAATGACCAGCGAGTTGCAGTGAAATCTTAACACAAAACATGCTGATACATCAGTTCCAGCATTTCGAGCTCATTACAATTCTCTTCCCAAATTCTAGATTCATAATGCTCAGATTTCCAGCAGATCAACATTACAGCTTCTCTCATTCTGGATTGCAGTCTTCATCAAATGAATTCAACAGGCAATCAAAAATCTTCAAAACTTCTGACTTTGTTCGGTTCCTACCCTTTACTGAATAGATTTGGCACTGCTGAGAAATCATTAATTGAAGTTTACAGCAGCAACAAATTTAAAATCCTTGGATTGATCAGTAATTGAAGGATTCCAGTTTTAAAATTTGGACAGTTTCAATACCATTGCACTTGCATCCATTTATCAGCAATTGCCATTTGCATTCAGAATTCAAATTCTCTACCAGCAGATTGTTAATTCCTATTTTCTGTTCATGCCATTATTTTCTGACAAGGAGCAACACCAAGGCTTGGCACAAGAATAAATTTTGTTCTTTGCTATTAATGCAATCTTCCATTTCAACTTTTCCGGAAAATAGTACAACACAATTTTGAATTCTTAAAATCAAGGTTTAGGATACAATTTAACAGAATTTCAAGATCTTCTTAACAGGACTAAATCCTGAAGTGCTAGCTGGTGATTATAGCTTAATAAAATCTGCAGACTGTAACCTAAAGTGCAGAATTAATTTCTAGTTTCTGCTTCATTGTTTAAAGCAACTTAATCCTTCAAGATCCTCAAACTGAATTCCTGTATTTGAGTGTTACAGTTTCAATTCTTTGACTTCTATATAATTTCTGCACATCAACTTTGAAGCCTTAATCTCAATAGATCTCTTTAATTAACATTCTCTTAAATTAGCTTGTCTTCAATTCCTTTCTAATCCGAAGACAAGATGCTAATACAATTCTGCTCAGACACAATTTCAGCATTTTTTCTATTCTGAATATTCAGTTGCTGCAATTCTCTTCACTTCTTCAGAAATAATTATGCCATGAAAGGTAAGCATACCATTTGTTACAGCATATCCTTAAATTCCAATTAAGCTTCCACTCATTCTAATAATGCATTCTAAATCTTGATACAAATTTGACACAGAATTTCCAACTCTGCACTTAAATTTCTGCAGATTTCCAACAAGGGATTTGGTTTAAGAATTCCAATTCCTTGCACTGCAATGAGACTGGACAGTTTCAGCAAATTAGTTCCATTGAATTTGCATCCATCCATGATCCACTTTAATTCCTGTATGATCAGAAACTTTTAACAAGAATTGGCATGCATCATGCTACAATTGAGCCAGAATTTTCTCACATTCCACATTGTGAAAGTGGCATTTCAAAACCTTTGAACTAAGGAAGTTTTGTGCATGATACATGTAGATTCAGTTATCAATTCAGGGATCAATGAATTGGGCATCAATTAAGAAGACATCTCCATGAACACATAACATATGTTAAATCCTCCCCCACACTTAACCTTTGTCCTCATTTCGGTCCAAATCATCAAGAATTCAACCAACACTCACAATGGAATGAAAACAAGGCAAAGTGATCAAGGGTTAAAATGTTGAATGAGAATGTTAAAGAAAATTTGTGGGAAAGAATTTAAAAATCATGAGGGAACAAAATTGACAAAATCCTCAATTTTCATGCAAACTTATGATATTGTGATTTTGAAAAGAAGCAAAGCAAGTTCTAGAGTTCAATTGCTATGAGTACATGTCACACAAAAGAAATTAATGAAGTATAGGCTTTAAGGGGTCCTCTCTAGGTATTTTATGCAATCAAGCTCAATCATTCAAATTGGAATCCACCAACCAAATTAACCAATATCATGTAAATAGAGCATTCAATCATGTCACATGACCTAAATTGATGATCAAATTTAAGAAGCTTTTACCATCTTAAAAATATTACTAGAAAATTCCATGGAAACTTTTATTCAAAATGAAAATGCTATGTACTAAACTAAATGCAAAATATGAAAGCAAAGTGTAAAATACAAATTGCAAAGTATAAAACTAAAGAAATGCATTAAAAGAATTTATTAACAAAGCATGAATTAAAATGCAAAAGAAAATGGAATTAGAACCAACTCCCCTTTCATTCCGGTGGTCGAAGAAGATTGAGAAGAAGAATCCATCCCAGAAGTGGAGTATCTTTGATTGCAATCAACTTCTTTTTATTTACCATTTTTCCATCAAAAGTTTTTTCTGGAGGACGGAGGCGGTTCAGTTCAAGCATCCACTCCGGAAGCTTGTATTCTCCTACTCAATCATTAAAAGAGAATGTCTCCCACACACATGTAGGGTAAGAAAATAGGAGAATATTAATGTGGGTAGAAAATTAAGCAAGGAATGAATCACAACTAATGAAATCAACAAATGGCACCTTTATTGAATTTTCTGATGAATCACAAAAAATACTCACCTTATCGTTTTGAACGGTACCTGGAGTGGTGATTGTTACCTCTTCTTCATCATGATATGGCTCAAGCTCTTGTTCTTGTGAATGTTCATTCTCATGTAGTGATTCTTGGGTGCTTGGCTCCATAGCACAAGGCCCTACACTTACATCTTCAATTCTTGGTGATTCTTGAGGTAATGCTTCCAATAAGCATTCCCCTACACTTAAATAATCTTCTGAATCAATTCCTGCATCATTTCCAACATCTAGAGCAACATCAGTAGTAGAATCAAAATTATATTCAACTACATCATCACAACAATAAAAAGTACTTAAAGAATCAAATGAATAAGTAGATGCAGTGTCAGGCCTGACAAGATCTCCACAATCCATCTCTTCATTGGCGTTTTGTGTTTGTAACTGATGAATAGATGATGCAATCTGATCTAACTGATTCTGTATATTCTGTATCCTTGAGAATTGTTGCTCTTGGTGCTTATTCATTTGTTGCATAATCTCCTTGAGTTCCCATATTGATTCATCCATCTGGAGATTGTTTTGTTGAAAAGATTGTGGCATAAATGATGTTGAAACTTCTTGGAACCCATATGAACTCTGGTAGGTTGGAAATGGCTCAACAAATTGTCCTTGTGCACTTTCATACCTGAAACATGAATTATCCACCCAATTAGCATTAAAACCATTAGAAAATGATTCATACCTATTTTGTTGATCCATGTTTGGGTAAATTTGATACTCAGGTTGATAACACTGAGAATTCTCCATTCCACT
This sequence comes from Zingiber officinale, assembly GCF_018446385.1. Lineage (NCBI taxonomy): Eukaryota > Viridiplantae > Streptophyta > Magnoliopsida > Zingiberales > Zingiberaceae > Zingiber > Zingiber officinale. The sequence continues at coordinate 42,566,135 of NC_055986.1, forward strand.
TCCAAAATTCTGAAAATATGGATCCATGCTAAAGAAATCTCCTGTTCTTCACTACAACACTAAAACTCAATGTTAGAAGACTCTAGAACATAAAGTTTCAAACACATGATAATATGAACAGTAAAAGCACTTAAAAATTCAAGAACAAATCAACATGAAAATACAAAAAGAAATAAGCAATCAATCAATCAAGATGCTAACAAAATAAATCAATCAAATCCAAAATAAACACACATTGCTAGTTATTTCCCCGGCAACGGCGCCAAAATTTGGTGTCAACCATTTTCATGTCACGTGGCACATCAAATTAATTAAAATTGAAACTCATTAAAATTAATACAAGTGTTGTAGCAACGAGTCCCAAGTCGTATTTTTTTCCAAAGGTAACTAGCGAGTTGTGTGAGTACTCTAGAATTGATTCAACTCAAATTATTACATCAACAAGATTCGTATAGCAATTCCATTTGATTCACATCATAAATTGAATTTATCTAATAAAATCAAGTTCAAAACCAGAGAAGGATGATTCTTTTCTTAACATGACCCAATATCTTCCCATTCATAATTCAATCACAGCATATACAATCACCAATCAAACTTATAGAAGCCAAATTACATTTCATTCACACTCGTAATCAAAGTCAACAATTAAACTCAATTGCTCATTCACAATACATTGATTTAAGATAAACAATTAAATCCTCAGGTCAAGCTCTCAACTAGTAAACTAAATCACAGCAACAATTAACCTCAAGAGTTCAACCACAGTGATGTTCAACAAAGACAATACTCAAGAGCTCAAGTTTAATATCCAACATACAAGCAAGTTAACCATCACGAGATTAATTGTATTAAACAAGAAATTGCCAAACTAAATAACCAAACCTACAAACAAACATGCAAAAGTATCAGATCTAAATCAATTCTAATGGATTAGTAACATTGGGGGTTTCAAAGCATGAAATTGAAATCGGAAATATAAGATTCAAACAAAAACTAAATCACAATGTAAATATCTGAAGATCTGAACAGATTCAAGACAATTCAAAGATAAAAACAAAGAAATAAAAACCCTAATCTATAGCATTCCACAACCAAAACCGAAACTCAAATCCCTCTACTCTGTTTCTAACAAAAATGCCATTGGAACCTCCCATCAAGCATTCAACAACAAATCTATAACCTCCAACTATTACCAGGGAATGATCACAGCTCCAAGAAACCTCCCTTAAAGCTCTCACCCGTCTGATAACCTCACCAGCCGAAGAACAGAGCTGAATTCTGTGAATTGCTCAGCTAGATCGAACGGCCAAATCATCACAGCCTTGCTGCGAAATGAAGATCGGAAAATGGACAGAGACTCTCGGAAACCTCCCCTCGAGTTCTGATGGATGCGAAATTCGCTGATCGGAAACCTCCCCTCACAGGAATGCGGCGGTGGAGCAGAATCCAAGTCGCGTTCAAGAAACCTCCCTTGATCGCTCACTGACCTCCGGAAGATGAATGACGAAGGCTTGGGATTGTTGTCGGAGAAGAAGCTAAGCTCTTGGATCTGGAAGTGAAGCGTGGAGCGTCGGCCGTCACGTGAAGAAGATGAAGCTACTGTAGCACAGAATCGCGAAGCCGAGCCCAAGCACTGTAGCTTCTCACGCAGGTTTTAAATCACTTCAGTTCTGATCGGATGGCTGAGGATTCTTGGTGCTTGATAAACGGTGGAAAACATCTCAGATCTGGATCAAAAGGTACTGATCTTCATCTATGGTCCAGATGTACTCCTCATTAGGTCAGATGGACCAGATGCTTGACGGATGGCTCAGATCTGCTTGATCTTCAACGGACGGTCCAAATCGATCCAGGTCTTGATCATCTCATCTTGCCCTAGATTTGAGCCCAAGTGTGGTCCAATTTGATCGGGTCCATGACCCTTTTGATGCCTACAAAATAATAAACAAATATTAGCACCAAAATACCATGAAAATAGGCTAATTTACAATTAAGTCCAAGATCACATGCAAATTATGAAATGCAATCTAAATGTGAGATTATGCTGTGAATAGTCCAATAAAAACATGCATTATGAATTAAAATAATGTAGCAAAATCATGGTTATCAGTGTCCTAAACTGTAAGTATGAACGTAACTCTCAAACTTGGTTTGTGGTAGTGCCTTTGTCAAAGGATCCACTAGATTCCTTTCAGTGGGAATTTTCTTGAGCCATATCTCTTTCCCACTAATGATCTCCCTGATCAAATGATAGCGGCGAAGCACATGTTTTGATCACTGATGAGACCTAGGTTCCTTTGCTTGTGCAATGGCTCCAGTATTGTTGCAGTAAACAAGTAATGCTTCAACAATGGATGGAACCACTCCAAGTTTAGTAATGAACTGCTTGATCCAAACTACTTTCTTTGCTACTTCCGAAGCTGCAATGTATTCTGCCTTATAAGTAGAATCTACAACAGTGTCTTCCTTGGAAATTTTCCAACTAACTACACCTCCATTTAATATGAATATGAATCCAGACTGGGACATGGAGTCATCCTTATCCATCTAGAAACTAGCATCTATATATCCGCATATGATAATATCACCATCTCCATATAATAAGAACATATCCTTAGTTCTTTTCAAGTACTTAAGGATCATCTTGATAGCCATCCAGTGATCCATTCCTGGATCAGACTAGTATCTGCTCGTGACACTCAGAGCATACGATACATCGGGCCTTATACATAATATAACATATATGATAGATCCTATTACGGACACATAATGTATCTTATCTATACAAATCCTCTCGTTTTTTGTGCGTGGGTACATAGACTTCGAAAGGTGAATTACATGCCTTATAGGTATGAAAACTTTCTTGAATTCAGACATGCTAAATCATTTTAGAACTTTATCTATATATGTCGACTGTGAAAGACCAAGAAACCTTTTCGATCTATCTCTAAAGATTTTCATCTTGAGGATGTAAGTTACTTCTCTTATGTCTTTCACGGAGAATATTTTGGACAACCAAAATTTAACTAATTGTAGAACTGGCACATCATTTCCTATGAGCAATATGTCATCACAATATAATATTAGGAATACTACCACACTCCCAATAACATTTTGATACACAAATGTTCGTCTAGATTTTGTGAAAAATCAAATTCTTTGATCGCCTCATCAAAATGGATATTCCAACTCCTGGATGCTTGCTTTAGTCCATAAATGGACCATTGAAGCTTGTATACTTAATTCTTGTTAACAGATGTGAAACCTTTGGGTTGTGTCATATATACGTCCTCGAGCATATTTTCGTTAAGGAAAGTTTTTTCACATCCATTTGTCATATCTCATAATTATGATGAGTTGATATGGCTAGGAGTATCCGAATGGATTTAAGCATGGCTACAGATGAGAAAGTTTCATCATAGTCAATGCTTTGTCTTTGACGATAGCCTTTCGCTACCAACCTTCGTTGGTGCGGGAAGCATCAGACGATCGAACCCAAGTTTTGATAATGGCAAAGGGTTCAAAGTTAAGTCGTCTTGTGATCTAACAATTTCATGGAGCTTGCAGGAAAGTCCTAAGTATTACTTAGGCAAAAGTCCTAGTTGCGGTTAGGCAGGTGGAAAACCCTAGGGGGTGGTAACCCTAGGTCATAGCGGGTGGTAACCCTATGCGGAAAGTCTTGGCGGGTCGAGAGCTTCAGGCAAAAGTCCTAGGAGGTGGTAACCTTAGGTGGAAAGTCCTGGTGTCGCAAACCAGGTGGAAGACTGGACGGGCTGGGAAGAGGAAGTCCAGCAGAAAGTCCGGAAGCTTCGAACGCTGAGCAAAAGTCCAGTCGATCTGGAGGATCGTACTGGCAATAGGTAAATCTCGTGAGTGGAGTAGGTGAGGACACGTTCCCCGTAGAGGGAACAGTAGGCGTCGGGTTGACCTAGGGTTTCCGGTTGGAAATCCGAAGTCAGACCCGGACAGTCCGATGATTGTTAATTATATCATTTATCATATTTCTATGCTAACATTGTTTTGCAGGGTTTGTGTTTGGGACTAACACATTTTGCAGGAATAAAGAAGCACATTTGACCTCGGATGAATAGTATCCGAGGCGCCTCCATGGGGCTTGGAGGCGCCTCGGGTGCAAGCCAAAGCCAGCTGTCTAGAGGAGCTAGAGGCGCCTCGGATGAAGCTGGAGGCGCCTTGGACCAGGGCTTGAAGACGCCTTGAGGAGGCTTGAAGGCGCCTTTGTAACGACCCAACTCCTGGGTACTAATCTGTGAGCCGGATCGCTACATTAACTACTGAAGCTACTGTGCGGAAAACTGGGTAAAATAAAATTTCACTAACTGACTCGGTTAATCTGACAACTGATACACCCATGCTGTTATAAGGAAGGATTCAAGACCCTTTCCGGTTGGTGTACATGTGCTAAGGAGGATACTTGACCTCCCATCTGAGCTAGGAACTCAGAACTAACTTCCCAGCTAGCTGCTGATCGATCCACGGATCGATCAAACTTGCTACGATTCTGTGCCCTGCTGGATCGGTCGGCAGACCGATCCAGGTGTGTCTGGATCGGTCTGCAGACCGATCCAGGCACCTGGAAACGCTGGATGCTCTCTGTTCGGTGCTGGATCGGTCGGACGACCGATCAGATAGCATACAGTAGCATACTGTATGCCTCTGGATCGGTCGGCTGACCGATCCAAGATCCTGATACTGCAACGGATCGGTCGGCAGACCGATCTAACTCTGATACGAAATCAGAGTTTCTGATTTCAGAACTTTCAGGCACTGGAACGTACCACAACTCACAGACATAGGCTCTAGATACATGAAAAACAATCTAACATTAACCTACATGCGTCCTAAACTGAACAAACTGAATAGTGCATAGTTTTACTGGATTAAAACATTTAACCAGCTAAGGATTAAACCATAAACAAACTAACAACGTAAATGCTGGAATTAAGCTGTTTCGACCCCTAGGATCTTTATTCCAAACCCCTTGCACACACACACCTCCATAGCATTGTCCTCCAGCCTCCGTTAGTCCACTTTTCTTTTACCTGTATCTGCAGTATAAGAAAAGTAGTACCTGTAAGCTAAAGAGCTTAGTAAGAAACCATCTACCTCACAAAAACATGCAACGATGCGAGTATGGTTTCAAAACATGCTATTTGAAAACGGATCGAGCATGGCAACATGGCATGGCATACAAACATGTACTGAACTGATCATGGCATACAAACAAGCTGAGCATAGCATACTGTATCTGAAACTAAGCATACATACTGAACTGGTCATGCATATACATCTAACTGGTCATGAACTCAAATCATGAAACTTAACTGAGATAATCAACTGAAACTAAGTTAGTGTTTCCATCACTGATTACATATTTGGAAAAACTATATATAATAATAGATGAAAATACTAAACATGCTGCTGGGGCCCTGGCAACTGTACTTACTGTGCGCGCATCCCTACGAGACCCGGGATTGCAAGTTCCGAATCCAGCAGGGTTACTAGGTTATCTGAACCTAGGGACGACTGTGGGAGTCCAGCCCATGGATATCTGATCCAAGTACAGTGCCAACTGAATAAAAGTAAAATACTGAATACTGTTTTATTTTACTTTGCTGTTCTAGGTTATCTGAACCTAGAGCTAGGTTATCTGAACCTAGAGGCTACTGTGGGAGCCTACCCAATGGATATCTGATCCATATAGCTGTAATAACTGATAAATAACTGAATAAAATGTTTCTAATATATTTACATGCTGTTAGGACGCCTACTAGTGCATCCTTCTGAACTGGGCATTCTACCGAATGCTTGGTGTGCACTAAAAGCACACCCTAAAACTGAAAACTGTAAAATTACTGATCTAACGCCAAAACTAACAAGCGAGAGCAATTATACTGCAGGTGAGGGGTTTCTTACCTCAATCGCAAGGTTTTCTTACGATTCTAACCGCTAGGTTTTCCGGAAAACTGCTCCGTTCGACGAACCGCTTACGTCCTCGCGTTCCTCTCGCGGAGAAGAACCTTTTTCGTGTTGGAGTCATCGCTGGAAGATGTTCCCTTGACCCTTAGTTTGGTGTGTGCCGTGCGTGAGGAAGAGGGGAAGAGGAGAGGTGCGGCGGTGGTGTTAGGTCTCGGTGGAAAAGATGTTGCCGAACCAAGTTCCCCAAATAAACCAATTCCAACTTAAGTTTATTATTCATATCAAGTGGTTTAATGAACCCAACTCTAATATAAATATATTTGGTTCTCCTTTCTTTCAGCACGGCCCTGCTGGGTTCAACTGGTTACTAGCATTATCCCTTACACCATAGGTCTCGGGTTCGATTCCCGCCTAAGCTATTTTGGGGTTCTAATTATTTTTGCTACTTCCGCTACTCGGAAAATTCTGGAAAAATATCTAAAAATTCCAGAAAAATCATAGAATAATTCTAAAATAAATTTGGGAATTTCTTGGCCTTTATAATCCCCCATACCTTATAAAAAGTTCATCCCCGAACTTAAAATAATTCTTGGTACTTCTGTCTCATGCTGGCCTCTGTCTCCCAAGTCGCCTCTGCTGCTGTGTGATTTTGCCAGCTGACTCTGACTAATGGTACTTCCTTGTTCCATAATTTCTTTACTGCTCGATCTATTATCTGAATAGGTCGACTGTCATAGCTGAGATCATCACGGACCTGTACCAACTGGGGCTCAATCACCTGGGTGGCGTCTGGAATATGCTTCTTCAGCATGGAGACATGAAATACGTTGTGGACAGCTGACATCTCCTGAGGTAGATCTAGCTCATATGCTACCTTGCCCACTCTCTTCGTGATAAGGTATGGTCCCACATATCTGGGAGCTAGCTTGCCCTTCTTCCCAAAACGCATGACTCCCTTCATGGGAGATACTCTGAGGAAAACTGTATCCCCAACTGAAAACTCTAGGGGTCTGTGTCGTGTATCGGCATAGCTCTTCTGACGGCTCTGTGCTGTCTCTATCCTCTGGCGAATCTGCTGTATGGCTGCTGTGGTATCTGCTACTAGATCTGTCTGAAGCTCTAGTTCCTTCTGTTCACCACTCTCATACCAGCAGATTGGTGATCTGCACCTCCGCCCATAGAGTGCCTCATAAGGTGCCATGCCGATAGTGGCCTGATAACTGTTGTTGTATGCAAATTCTGCTAGACTCAGATATTTGCACCAACTTCCCTTGAAATCTAGGGCACAAGCCCGGAGCATATCTTCGAGTACCTGATTTACTCGCTCCGTCTGACCATCTGTCTGAGGATGGAAGGCTGTGCTAAATTTTAACTGGGTGCCCATAGCTGACTGTACACACTTCCAGAAGTGTGATGTAAATCTGCTGTCTCTGTCTGATATAATGGTTCGTGGGACTCCATGCAGCCTGACAATCTCCTTGAGATATAACTGAGCTAGCTGCTCCATGGAATAGGATATTCTAATAGCTAAGAAGTGGGCTGATTTAGTCAACCTGTCGACTATTACCCAGATGGCATCAAAACCATTCGTGGTTCGGGGTAATCCCACTACGAAGTCCATAGAGATCCTCCCACTTCCATTCTCGAATCTGGATCGGCTGTAGAACTCCTCCTGGTCGCCGATGTTCTGCCTTAACCCTCCGACAGGTTAGACAGATGCTGACGTATCTGGCGATATCTCGCTTCATCCCAGGCCACCAAAATCGTTTCTTTAGATCCTGATACATTTTGGTGGAACCAGGATGCATCGCATAGGGAGTCCTGTGAGCCTCGTCCAGAATCTATTTTCGTAGTTCCTCCTGATCTGGAACACAATGTCTGTCACCACAGTACACTACCCCACTGGCGGACACTCTGAACTCTCCATTTTCTGATTCTGCTAACCCTTGCTTGATTTTTTGGATTTCAGGATCCTGCTCCTGAGCTGTCTGGATATCATCAAGCAAGGTAGATGCTAAGGACATAGTGGAAAGCTGTCCGACTATAAGCTCGAGACTAAAGGCTGTAATCTCCTTCCTTAGGGGTGGTGACATAGCTGCTAAAGATAATAAGGTAGCACTGGACTTCCTGCTGAGTGCGTCTGCTACCTTATTAGCTTTCCCTGGATGGTAGAGGATATCTATGTCATAATCCTTGACCAGCTCTAACCATCTACGCTGTCGCATATTCAGATCCTTCTGAGTAAAGAAATACTTCAGACTTTGATGATCTGTATATACTCTGCACTGAGCTCCGTACAAATAATGTCTCCAAATCTTGAGAGCGAACACCACTGCTGCAAGCTCAAGGTCGTGAGTAGGATAGTTCCTCTCATAATCCTTGAGTTGTCTGGAGGCATAGGCGATCACCTTGCCCTGCTGCATCAGTACTGCTCCTAATCCCAATTTAGAGGCGTCACTGTAGATGTCGAAGCTGTCTGTGTTTTCTGGTATAGCTAAAATAGGAGCACTGGTCAATCTCCGTTTTAGTTCGCTGAAGCTGTTCTCGCAGTCCTCTGTCCACTGAAATTTCTTGTTCTTCCCGGTGAGAGCTGTCAGTGGGTAATCCCGTAAAGCTTCTGATTTCACTGGCGTTCTTAGGTCTTTTCCAGTTACTCACAGCCTCTATTTTACTGGGGTCTACCATAATACCATCCTTGGAGATGATGTGACCCAGAAATGATACCTGATCGAGCCAAAATTCACATTTCGTAAACTTGGCGTATAGCTGGTTCTGCTGAAGAGTCTGCAGTACTATTCTCAGGTGCTTCGCATGTTCTTCTTAAGTTTTGGAATAAATAAGAATGTCATCGATGAACACGATGACAAACTTATCTAAGTATTCTCTGAATACTCTGTTCATCAGATCCATGAAGGTAGCTGGAGCATTTGTCACACCAAAGGGCATGACTACGAACTCATAATGTCCGTATCTGGTCCTGAAAGCCGTCTTGGGTATATCACCTTCTTTAACTCTAACCTGGTGATATCCTGATCTGAGGTCTATTTTAGAGAACACTGTTGCTCCCTTTAGCTGATCGAACAAGTCATCTATCCTGGGAAGAGGATACCTGTTTTTAATCGTGACCTGGTTTAATGCTCGGTAGTCTATACACAGGCGCATGCTCCCGTCCTTCTTCTTCACGAACAATACAGGCGCTCCCCATGGTGAGTGACTAGGGCGTATGAAGCCCTTGTCAAGCAGCTCTTGTAATTGCTCATAAAGTTCCTTCAGTTCTACTGGAGCCATGCGGTAGGGTGCTTTGGAAATAGGATTGGTACCGGGAATGAGCTCTATCTCGAATTCAATCTCCCTGTCTGGTGCTAAGCCTCTTCAGGGAAAACTACTGGGTAGTCACAAACGACTCGAACCTCGATAGTTGTTGGTTCTTGTCCTGGCCGGTGTTGACTACATTTGCTAAAATCCCATGCATCCCGAATCCATTAGCTGCTGTGCTTTCAATCTGAGAGAAACTTCCTGGCTTTTCTCTTTCCTATGAACTCAAACTGTACTCCTGCTTCAGGTTGGAATATGACCTTCATTTACGGCACTCTATAGAAGCGCCGTATCGATCGAAAATCCATTCCAAAGATGACATCGTAGTCCGTCATTTCTAGCACTATCGGATCACCAAAAGTTCTCTGCTATGACTGGCACTGCTCTGAGCCAGTGTGTAGATACCATAATGTCTCCCGAGGGTAGTGTTGTCGAAACTCGCTATTGAGTACCTCTGGAGGCGTTGCTAATTTCTCGCAAATGCCCTGGATACATAAGAGTGGGTTGCCCCGGATCGAATAAGACAGTTGCATTATGCAGTAAAATATTGATCTGACCTGTGACAACCGCCGAGGCATTTGCTACGTCCTCTCTGGTCGGTGAGAAAATCCTGGCATTTGTGTTAGCTGTGGGGGCTTCTAATCTGCCTTGACTGATCTGTGGACCATCTAAGGCACATACATCTGGTGTAGCTGCGCTGGCTGAGCTCCATACTGTATCGGCTGAGGCCGAGGAAGACTGTTCTTGTTCGAGCATGTGCCCTTCCCCGCCCACATTCAAAACAACTCGCACCCTTGCGGCAAACTCCTGGATGATGTTTCCACAAGTAGTACATTTGGGATGTCTGGAATGTTTTCCAGTTGGCCTTGCGTTTCCCTTTCCAGTTGGAGCTATGTCCCTGTTGTTTCTGCTGAGTACCTGAGCTAGCTTGTCCCTTGGGCTCTGTGGAAACCTGCTTCTACTGGGTGATATTGTGCTGATAGTGCTCAGTGATCAGAGCACTACTCACTAGCTCCTCTGTGGTTTGTGGCCTATGAACGCCACCAGCCACATTCATTACGATCTCTGGTCTGAGCATCTTCAGCATCAAGCGTACTCGTTCCTTCTCTGTGCTGACTAGTTCTGACCTGTTAAATTTCTTCACGGCCTCCTGAACTGATAGGTTGCCCTGACGAAATTCTGTAAACTCGTCATAGTGTCGGTTCGTGACTTGCATGTGAAAGAATTCCTCGAAGAATTCTTTCTCGAAGTTGGCCCATGTCATCTGGTTTACTGGCCACTTCGATTTAATCCGCTCCCACCACATGCGTGCGTCTCCTGTTAAACAGAAGGAGGCACACTTCACCTTTTCATGCTCTGGCCAGTCTAGAAGCTCCATCGTGCTTTCCAGTGTTTTAAACCATGCCTGAGCATCCCATGGTTCGCTGGTGCCTGAGAAGTTCTCGGGCTTAATTCTCTGCCACTGGATAAGGTAAGCTTCTCTCTTAGCCCCTGCTACTGGGGCTACTGGGACTGGTACTGCAGGCTGAGCTGGTACTACCTCTGTGATTACTGGAGTCGTGAGGTTCGGTACTGGAGTGACTGGGGGAGTAGTCTGCTGGTTAGCCTTTAAGGAGGCTATCTCCTGCTGCTGTTCAGCTAACTGCTGCTGTAGCTGAGCCACTAGTGCTGTAAGGTCTGGGGGAGGCACTGAACTGCCTGCCTCATGCTGGGGCTCAGCCGCTGATGCTTTCTTAGCTGGACGTCCTCGTACCATTTTCTAAATAGCAGAGAACACATATATATAACTAGGCTATCATGTTATAGTTAACTACTGGTAACATGTTAAATACTATCACTGTAAACATGAATTAATTAACTACCAACATGAGAGCAAACATGAAAGCACTTATAACTGATATGAAAGCTGAAAACAAAATTGAGTGAGAGATGTTCTTACTTGGAAGCTGTAGGCACAATGCTGATGTGTGTGTAGGAAGTAAGGAACTTGCTCTGATACCACTCTGTAACGACCCAACTCCTGGGTACTAAGCTGTGAGCCGGATCGCTACATTAACTACTGAAGCTACTGTGCGGAAAACTGGGTAAAATAAAATTTCACTAACTGACTCGGTTAATCTGACAACTGATACACCCATGCTGTTATAAGGAAGGATTCAAGACCCTTTCCGGTTGGTGTACATGTGCTAAGGAGGATACTCGACCTCCCATCTGAGCTAGGAACTCAGAACTAACTTCAGGCCTGCCGATCGATCCACGGATCGATCAACTCGCTGATTACATGCCTGTTTGGATCGGCTCGGACCGATCCAAGAAGGTCGGATCGGCTCGTGAGATCGATCCGTGTCCGATCGGTCTGCAGGCCGATCCGAGCACCGGAAACGCCGGATGCTCTCATTTGGCCGGATCGGTCGGACGATCGATCGATAGCATCTGACAAGAGCATCAGAGGCCTCGTGATCGGTCGGTTGACCGATCCAAGATAACTAATCACGGATCGGTCGGCGACCGATCCATCTGATACGAAATCGGAGTTTCGATTTCAGAACTTTCGCACTGGAACGTACCACAACTCACGGACATAGGTTCTAGATACATGAAAACAATCTAACATTAACCTACATGCGTCCTAAACTGAACAAACTGAATAGTGCATAGTTTTACTGGATTAAAACATTTAACCAGCTAAGGACTAAACCATAAACAAACTAACAACGTAAATACTGGAATTAAGCTGTTTCGACCCCTAGGATCTTTATTCCAAACCCCTTGCACACACACACCTCCATAGCATTGTCCTCCAGCCTCCGTTAGTCCACTTTTCTTTTACCTGTATCTGCAGTATAAGAAAAGTAGTACCTGTAAGCTAAAGAGCTTAGTAAGAAACCATCTACCTCACAAAAACATGCAACGATGCGAGTATGGTTTCAAAACATGCTATTTGAAAACTGAACTGAGCATGGCAACATGGCATGGCATACAACATGTACTGAACTGATCATGGCATACAAACAAGTTGAGCATAGCATACTGTATCTGAAACTAAGCATACATACTGAACTGGTCATGCATATACATCTAACTGGTCATGAACTCAAATCATGAAACTTAACTGAGATAATCAACTGAAACTGAAACTAAGTTAGTGTTTCCATCACTGATTACATATTTGGAAAACTATATATAATAATAGATGAAAATACTAAACATGCTGCTGGGCCCTGGCAACTGTACTTACTGTGCGCGCATCCCTACGAGACCCGGGATTGCAAGTTCCGAATCCAGCAGGGTTACTAGGTTGTCTGAACCTAGGGACGACTGTGGGAGTCCAGCCCATGGATATCTGATCCAAGTACAGTGCCAACTGAATAAAAGTAAAATACTGAATACTGTTTTATTTTACTTTGCTGTTCTAGGTTATCTGAACCTAGAGCTAGGTTATCTGAACCTAGAGGCTACTGTGGGAGCCTACCCAATGGATATCTGATCCATATAGCTGTAATAACTGATAAATAACTGAATAAAATGTTTCTAATATATTTACATGCTGTTAGGACGCCTACTAGTGCATCCTTCTGAACTAGGCATTCTACCGAATGCTTGGTGTGCACTAAAAGCACACCCTAAAACTGAAAACTGTAAAATTACTGAACTAACGCCAAAACTAACAAGCGAGAGCAATTATACTGCAGGTGAGGGGTTTCTTACCTCAATCGCAAGGTTTTCTTACGATTCTAACCGCTAGGTTTTCCAGAAAACTGCTCCGTTCGACGAACCGCTTATGTCCTCGCGTTCCTCTCGCGGAGAAGAACCTTTTTCGTGTTGGAGTCATCACCGGAAGATGTTCCCTTGACCCTTAGCTTGGTGTGTGCCGTGCGTGAGGAAGAGGGGAAGAGGAGAGGTGCGGCGGTGGTGTTAGGTCTCGGTGGAAAAGATGTTGCCGAACCAAGTTCCCCAAATAAACCAATTCCAACTTAAGTTTATTATTCATATCAAGTGGTTTAATGAACCCAACTCTAATATAAATATATTTGGTTCTCCTTTCTTTCAGCACGGCCCTGCTGGGTTCAACTGGTTACTAGCATTATCCCTTACACCATAGGTCTCGGGTTCGATTCCCGCCTAAGCTATTTTGGGGTTCTAATTATTTTTGCTACTTCCGCTACTCGGAAAATTCTGGAAAAATATCTAAAAATTCCAGAAAAATCATAGAATAATTCTAAAATAAATTTGGGAATTTCTCGGGCTTTACAGCCTTAAACCTGATAAGGTGCGACCAAGTTTGCGTTGATCCACCCGTGCGACTCGACGGCCTGGAAGCGCCTTGGATAGGCTTGGAGGCGCCTCCAGCACAGTATAAAAGAGGGGTCGAGGCAACAGCTCAAAACAACAACTTCCGAGCAATCCTAACGCTACAAGCTACTAAAGAGATGATCCCGAAGTGCTGCAACATCATCCTGACGACCCGGAGCTTCAGCTTTCATTTCTTTGTTGTCGGTATTACTTAATTATGTTGTACTTAATTCATATCTTACTATTGCGATTTAATAGTGAATTCCCCAAAGTAATCGCTCAATGAGCGAGGGCCTTGGAGTAGGAGTCGCCCAAGGCTCAGAACCAAGTAAAAACACTTGGGTCTTTTCTGTGTTTGGTTTTTCCTTTATTTCCGCTGCATTACTCTCAAACGATTTCCGAATACGAAATAAACGAAATAGCCACGAGCGTTATTCACCCCCCCTCTTGCGCTTTCGATCCAACAATTGGTATCAGAGCGGGGTCACGTTGATCTGGTACAACCACCTATCACGCAAACTTTTTCGTGGTGTTTTCGATTTTATGGAGTCAATTAGAATCTAGCTTAATAGGTACATTCTAATTATTTTTTTTCGAATCGATTTTAGCTCGAAGTTTGTGCAACACCACTCGAGCTCGTAATCTTAACTTTATTTCCCGCACTGCTAATCCAAGACCTAGTCTTGGGATATTTCTGTTTTTCTTTTATATTGCATACTATCAACGACCCAACAAGAGGGATTCAGCACCGTTCGTCCCCCGCTCTTCACCGGAGAAGATTTCGGGTACTGGAAGGGACGAATGGAGACGTTCCTCAAAATCCAGTTCGAGACGTGGATGATCGTCAAGACTGGATTGCAACTACCAACCGACGAAGACGGCAAGCCTATGCCCTACGAAAAATGGGAACCGACCCTAATCAAGAAAGTGGAAGCTGATGACAGAGCTACCTGCACCCTCCAGTGCTGACTGACCAAGGAAGAGCTCAACAGAGTTGGACCGTTCTCCAGCGTAAAAGAGCTATGGGAGAAGTTGATCGAACTCCATGAGGGCACCTCCGACACCAAGGTTAGTAAGAGGGATTTGTTATTTAATAAACTGTATAATCTAAAGATGCAGGAAGGAGAGACAGGAAGTCAACTCCATGCTCGCATACAAGACATCCTCAACTCCCTCCATGCGATCGGGCAGAAAGTCAAAAATTGAGATATTATAATGTACGCTCTAAATGCTTTTCCAAGGAGTATATTGTGGGCATCAATGGTAGATGCCTACAAAGTCTCCAAGGACTTATCTTCCATTAGACTAGATGAATTATTTTCTGAATTCGAATTGCATGAACAGACTAATACACAGCCAACCGAGAAGGGTATTACTTTGGTTGCAGGTACCAGTCGAACACGCGAACCAAGATCACGGCGAAGAACTGAATCGGAGGCGGAAGATGAACCCGACTCAGACGATGAAGACGACAAATTGACCTCCGAACTCGTGAATCTTGTGAAGAAGCTCTACAAGAAGAAGAAGGGCTTCAACAAGAGAGACCTAAAGAAAGCAGTCCAATCCAAGGAGAGTCAACCAAGCTCAAAAGTCAAGTTCGAGGTAACTTGCTACGGGTGCAACCAGAAAGGGCACATCAAGGCCAACTGCCCAAATCAGAAGGAAGCAAAGAAGCAAAAGAAAAAGAAGGTGCTGAAGGCGACATGGGACGAATCCTCAGAAGAAGAAAAAGACGACGAACTCGATCAGATGAGTCTCCTCGCACTGATGGCCCGAGACCAGATCGTTGTGTCCGAGAGTGAGAGCGAATCAGAAGTCGAGTCCGAGGGAAGCCATAAATCTGTATCTGTTTCCGAAGGGCCTGACACCTCTGTAAGTATTCCTCGGTTAAACAATTTAGTTAATTACTTATTACGTAAATTAGCTAAATCAAACCTTAAGGTCAAGTCACTTCTAAAGGAAGTAGCGGTCCTTAAAGAAGTGACTAACTCCAAAACCTTGCCTGACCCAGTTCAGACTGAAAATTCAACTCAAGTTCAAAAACTTGAGGAAGAAAATTCCAGTCTGAAAACTTAGGTCAAGGATTTGAAAAATACATTAGAATGGTTCTCTTTGGGCTCAAGAAACTTGACCTAATTCTTGGGACACAAATAGCAGTTTACAATAAAACTGGGCTAGGTTATAAAACCAAAATAAAATATAGATTTTATCTATCCTTAGTAAACAGGCCTAATAAAAAATCAATCCAAGCATGGGTACCCAAGTCTAACCTAATTAATCAAGTTGGACTTGGTCAATATTGGATCCTCAAGGATCAAATACATTACCTCGATAGACCATATCGAGACTATGATCCAAGGGGAGCTAGTAGAAAAACTATATCAATAAAAAGAGCATAATTAAATCAAAAACAAATTAAAAATAAAATTAAAATTAAGTTAAATCAAAAATCAAATTAAAATTCAAATAAAATTCAATTTGAAATTCAAATTAAATAAAAAAATATATTCAAATTAAAAATTCAGATTAATTAAATTCTTACAAATTCTTACAAAATCTTAAAAATCCAAAGGAAGGCTCCAGAATAGCTGGCACCTCCAAAACTTAATCTACCCGACAAGGGTAACCAAGAATAGACTACCCGGCAGGGTAATTAGGGTAAGATTAAAATGGGCTAGGTTTAATTTGACTCACGGTACTGGTGAAGTATTGGATGATAGTACGTTGGGGAAGCTTAGTCATCGAATGTCTAGGAAGATATGGCTTCGACCTGGTGCGTTTGGCTAAGTGGAACTAACCGAAGCTACCCTTTTTGGATCCTAACTAGTTAGACCAAGGTTTTGGATCAATGGGTAGGACTATTTGGAAAACCTCGAAAGCATGGTTACCTTAATGATGTCCTTGTGGCTCACCATAGCCTAGAAGTTTATCCAAAGAATGCCTATTTGTTGAACCCAAAGCTAAACCTGAATCTAACACAAAGTTAAACCAAACCCTAAAATTGAACCATAATTCAACTCACAAAAATTATAGGATTCCCTGATTGAAAATTTAGATCGGGTGAGATGATTAAGGAATAGAAATTAAAAGAAAATTAAATTTGAAATTCAAATTAAAATTCAAAATTCAAAATTCAAAATTCAAATTCAAATTCGTAATTAAATTAAATTAATTCAAATTAATTAACCTAAATATTTTTAAAAAAAATTAAATTAACTTAACTATTTTTTCAAAATTAATTAACATAAATATTTTTTAAAAATAAAAAATTTATTAACTTAAAAATTTTTTAAAAATAAAAAATTAATTAACTTAAATATTTTTCAAAATTAAAAACTTAAATATTTTTTCAAAATTAATTAACTTAAATATTTTTCCAAAATTAATTAACTTAAATATTTTTAAAAAATAAAAAATTAATTAACTTAAATATTTTTCAAAATTAATTAAATAAAATATTTTTTCAAAATTAATTAACTTAAATATTTTTCCAAAATTAATTAACTTAAATATTTTTTAAAAAAAATAAAAAATTAAATTAACCTAAATATTTTTCTTAAAAATTAAATTAACTTAAATATTTTTTGAAAAAAAATAAATTAACTTAAATATTTTTCAAAATTAAATTAACTTAAATATTTTTTCAAAATTAAATTAACTTAAATATTTAAAAAAAATTTAAATTAACCTAAATATTTTTTAATTAAATTAACTTAAATATTTTTAAAAAATTAAATTAACTTAAATATTTTTAAAAAATTAATTAACTTAAATATTTTTCAAAATTAATTAATTTAAATATTTTTCAAAATTACTTAACTTAAAAATTAATTAACTTAAATATTTTTCAAAATTATTAACGTTCAAATCAAAAATTTAATTAATACTTTTTCAAAATTTAATTAACCTTTAATATATTCCTCAATCCTAATATTTACTCAAATTTAATCACTTCACTTTCTTTTCATCAAATAGAGTCCAATTAAACACTTTATGTGTAGGAACATAAAGAATTGGATCAGTGGATGTTGGATAGTGAATGCTCCAGACATATGACTGGAGATAAATGAAAGTTCGCAAAGCTCAAATTAAAGAATTTAGGGTCTGTTGCATTCGGCAACGACGACAAACTTAAGGTAATCGGAAGAGGTAACATCGAACTCAAATCCGATTTCATTATTCAAAAAGTGTTGCTAGTTGATTGTGTGATTATGGTTATTCAGTTCACTTTACAAAATCTGAATGTATAGTTAAAAATATTGATAGTCCTGAAATCATACTTAAGGGCACTAGGAGAGATAATGTAACAACCTAAATTTTCTCATTGCGAGTCCTAATAGTACTTAAAAATATTTAGAAATACTTTAGAAATATTTTAGAGATTTTTAGAGTATTTTTATGCAATTTTCAAAGTTAGTATTTTTACCAAAAGAAAGAAGTTGCAAAAAAATAAAGAGGTTAAGCCGAGGTTCGAACCGGAGACCTCCGGCTAAGCAAAGCCTTTAATTGTCTCGGCTGACCAGGAACCCAAGCAGGCGATGCTGTTAAAATAGATAGTGTAATTAGTTTAAGAAGTAATAGAAAACAGAAAATAATTAGGTATAAAAGAGTTTCAGCCGAGATTCGAACCCACGACCTCCGATCCGGTCCAATACTTAAGCGAAGCGCGATAGCCAAGTGCCCAAGCGGGCGGTGCTAATTAAAGAAAGAGTGAAATTAATTTAAGTAGTAGTTAATAACAGAAAATAATTATGTATAAAAGAGGTTCGACCGAGATTCGAACCCGCGACCTCCGACCCGACCCAAGATTTAAGTGAACCGCAATAGACAAGCATTCACCAGGTGTTTCGTGAACAAATTAATAACGAATTGTTCTTAAGCCATAACAGAAATATTAGAGTTATAAAGGGAGAACTTAAGGATTAATTTGTCGTGACCTAATTTCTTCTCCTCTTCTCTTCTGCGTGCGACGACGGGCTCATGCGAAAACAGAGAAGAGAAGCTAGGGCTTCTCTCCGGTGGTCGGCTTAGGGTGTTCTCCGAGGGGTTTTCTCTACCATTACGATCTCCTTGTTGAGGGGAGTTCGTGGGCATGAGGAAGAGCCGACATCTTGAGCTATCTGAAACCCTAGAAGCCTTGTTTCTTCTCGGTTGTGAGTCCAAGAACGCAAAGGTAAGTGTTTTCTCACCTACGGTAGGAGTAGTTTCGAATTCATGTTAGTTTCTTATGTTTCCAAAGCTTGTTGTAAGGAGCAGTGGTTTAATTGAAGTTTCTGCCGTGAGTTTTGAAAGAAAGAACATGAAAAGTTAAGTATGTGGAGTATTTCATTTCTTTTGGTTTCCTGTCGTGCCATTGAACAGGAGGAAGAGTTTCTTTTGGTTTTCGGATTTCAGTTCTGAGCCATTGGTTGGGTAGCCTTGCAAATCTCGGTTTGTGGTTTGAAATAGCATGGATATCTGGAAGTGTTCGGATTGCAGTTTTGATTCGTTGGTTGTGTAGTTTCAATTTCAGAATTTCTTTTATTAAATCTGAGCATGAGGTTTAGATGTGCTTTCTTGCTACCATTCATTCTAGAATACAGATTTTAGTTTCCTTATTCTAGCATGAGGTTTAGATATGCTTCCTTGTTACATTCATTCTAGGGTACAGATTTGAGTTCCTTTATTCTAGCATGAGGTTTAGATATGCTTCCTTGCTTCTACCCAAATAAGCATACAGAATTAAGTTCCTTGTTATCTCAATATGCATGAACGATTTTATTTATAAGCATGCAGTGTTTGATATCTCAGTTGTAGGCTTCAGTTTTATATCTCTTGTATTTAGAGTCAATTGTTATAAGAATAGTTTCTTAGCATGGTTCTAGATTTTTATATAAATTCATAAATGGTTTTGTGAGAAGTATAAGCAAGAAAAGACCAAGGTCTTGATTTGATCCCAAATTCCAGAAGTTGAGGATCGAAGGCACGCTTAGTGCTTGGAGAAATGTCGAGGCATTCTATAATAGGAGAATTAGAAGATAATAAGTATTTTACTTTAAGAGGCTAGTACCCGACTTCCGATGTCACGCCCCCAAAGGAGTTCCTGTCAGACAAAAATCCGGCAGAACCTCCCCTGTACCGGTGACAATCTGAAGCATCACTACAAGCAAAATACATCAGCCACATGCGGCTGGAATATTTATATACACAACCACGCAGTTATAATAACAGCCTACACGGCTGGAATGAAACAATCACAACCACGCAGTTATATATAAAACAGCCCACACGGCTGTACAAAACAAACCAACACAGCGGAAAAACGAAAACGGAAAGCCCAATACAACACAATCAACACTGCTAGCCGGCACAGCTTAAACACAAATACCACACCAAAACCATAAGATAGCCACATGGCTATACACAAATACAATGCCAAAAATAAGAAAAGAATATACAAAAGAAAACAAGCACGATCTTCGGATGTGACGTAGGACCCGACAGACAGGATACTCCAAGCGACACTCCAACCATCTACCTGAAAACATAAAGGTATACATGCGGTGGTGAGTATAGGTAACTCAACGGGTAATAGAAAAGACAGTGCACGGTCTACAAATAAAACATGGAGATCACAAGTATACAGTCTCAGTAGGGAATAAAGAACATGATCATACTATCATAATCAATGCACCTAAACATAACTGACATAATAACCTGACATATAAACTGTACAAACCACAACTAACATAATGACAGATACATACCCAATCTGGAATCTACACATGGTACAATGATCAGTAAACTCACCGGATCTGCAACAGATATACCCGTGACACATGTGCAATATAAATACGACTGCATATACATGTAAAATAAATGACATGTATGCAGCATGGCAACCAAATGCAACAACCATATCTCAATCAAGTGCAACAAGGCCAATCACATGCAACTAGTATCTACTATGCATGTATGCAAATATAACCGCTAGATGCACCGCGCATCATATGCAAAAGTGCATGCATGCTCCATGGTCACCCCCGCCACCTCTCCAAATACCACGACCCCTGTATGGCCGAGAGGCTTGGGTCTGTGACGACTGTACTACCCTCCAGCCCACTATATAGTGGTCGAGGCGGACAGTCCGCTAATAGCTATCTAGCTAAATAGCATCAGGGTCCCTGACTGCTCACAACGTCGGATCTCACTAAACCTCGTGACCGGGTGGCACGACAGGACTAGCAGCAACTGCTCCAACTACCACTACCCATGAGTGGCCGAGTGTGCGGTGCTAAACCAAACCAACTGATGACTCTCTCACCACAAGGGAGACAATGGTCATCAGATGCAATGAATGATGAACATGATATATATATATATAATCATCATCCATGCAACAACCCCAAACCTCATAAATACCTCCAACATGAGTATAATCGTCATGATACCTCCACATATCCCACCAAACATATGTATACAACTACACATGTATAATCAACCAATAATCCCCAATGAACATACCAGACACACATGGACAACCCCACATATACAATCAACATGTATCCTCCAATAAAAACATATCGGACACGTGTATAAACCACAGACGTGCAATCAACACACTCCTCCAAAAGTACATAACAAATACGGATATACACACCACATGTAAATGCACGGTCAACCAGATGACTCCTATACACATACCCACCTATGTACAGTCCACATCATATACCCAATCAGCATGATAATACCAGCCACCCGACAATCCCTACAAGACATACTCTACACGTGTAATCACCATAGAGTAGATATCAAGAGTTGAGACCGTATATGAATTAAATGGAACACCTCAAAGATCAAGCATAAGTCTCTAGCAGGAAGTCAACAAACAGATATGATATAAGGTAAAGCAGTCTAATCCATCGGATAACAACCATGCACTAAGTACAAGAAAATCTACATAGAGGTAAAGGAAGAAATACCCGCCTTAAGATGTAGATCGTGCCAAGTAATCCCGCGTCGAGACGCTCGTCCCGAATCCAAGTCCTGCAGCAATCAATATGTTTATATTTTATTTAGCTAAATTCATATTGAATTAAATAGCTAAATAAAATCTCTAACCCAATGGATCACTCTAATCAAATTTGATCCCTGACTAGTCCTCCAAATCAACACATCCTTTAATCCAATAATAAATCAACCTCTTAGTTGCCAATCCGCCACCATAATAACCTATCATGAAATCAAATCTCCATCATAAGTCTACAACAATCTAACATCATCATCGACTACTAACCAAATCATCACATCCGATAAATCAATCCATCAATCAATCCAATGATCCTAAGAATGATCACATAACAATCCACAACAACCAATCACCATATCCACAAATTCCAACCCAATACAAACCCTAATCAATCCATAGTTTCCAATCCAAAATCCCTAATCTAATATCAATATGGGATACAACAATACCTACCAATAAACCTAAGCAAGAACAAAACTCAACAATCTACTAGAAAACCTAAACCTAAATTTAGCGACATACAAATGAGAAAATACCCAAGGTACATCACTGGAAAAACACTTACCTTAAGAGGTAGCAGCATATCCAAACTCATCATAAATCCTTCTAAATCCACTAATCAATCCAATACAACTTAATTTAAATTTCTACAATCCATCATTACTAATCCACCACATAATGATATCAACCAAATCAATATATCACAGTCGAATTTCCAATTCTTAACCATGAATCAATCCCACACAATTCATCCATTTCAACTAATCAATCCATAATCAATTCAACCTACATCACCCTAATCACACCCAAATATAGACATGAGATTAACTTCAAAAACTCACCTAAAACCGGATGAATTGTTGTTGACCTACAATTGAAGAACTGAAGTTGCATCCTCTAGAAACTCATAGCCGAAACCATAGTAAACCCGCTGCACCTTTCAATTCAAACATCCCAATTCAATATCCATATAACCACAACCAAGAATTCAACTCTAATTCCTGATTCATAACATTTAACTAATACTTACCTCCAATATTAGCCACCTCACTTCCCACTGAATCCCCTACTATAGGATGCATCAAAGGAAGCACATTCGGTTCCCCAAGAATCTGAGTAACCAGCTTGTTGATGTTCTGTATCCATCCCGATCCCAAACTAGGGCATAGTAGGCCTAGCTGCCAGCAAGATCAGTGAAAGCAAAACCTTAAATCTCTATGGTCACAACCACATGAAACAACATCAACTCCAAATTAAATCAAGAGTGGAAGCACTGACCAAAGCATAGATCGGCTGGAGAGATTCAGGTGGTCATCCCTCATATCCACGGCAGAATCCAATCAAGAAGAAGGTTGCGTCAATTGAACCGAAGCTAGGGCTTGGGAAGTGGTGGCGATGCCCAAAGCTAGGGCATGAGATTCCCCTAGCGCGAGGAGTAGAGCACGGTGTCGATGATCGATCAACAACGGAGGAGGATCGGGAAGACTCCCACTCGGAGAAATCGCCTGTGTGATCGGGCTTTGTGGCATCGAGATGCGTCGGCCGGAGATGGCAGAGGACAAACGGCCGCCAGACGAGCTCGATCGATGGAGGAGATAGAGTGCTCGTGCTCGACAGAAGGAGGATCAGCCACGGTTGCGCCGGTGAACGGTGGCGTGCTAGGCGTCGCTCGGAGAGGAATCGCCGGAGAGGAGGGGTCTCGGGCGAAATGTGAGGAGAAGGAGGAGATCGGGAGAGGAAATCGGGGAAAGGGGAAGAGTTCGGGCGAATTCGGGGAGGAGAAAAGGAAAAGAAATTAGAAGAAATAAAACCTAGGTTAGATTAATTAAATCCTAAATCCATTCCCAAATTAACTCCCACTTAAATGGGTATCCCAAACAGGCTTTCATTGTACCCCAAATCCATCCCCTCAAAACGAGTCATACGGACTCCGTTTAAATCCCAAAAAATTTCTAAAAATTCCCGAAAAATCCAATAAGATTTTTCGTCCAATAATATTTATTATTTTAAATTTTGCGATATCTTACATCCGAGGTTGTCGTTAAACAAATCCAGGTGACCATTTCCGAGGTCTCGGCCCTAGTAAGACCAAGGTCTTTACCCTTATAGGACTGGTAGCTCGCTACCCCAGTCTTTATTAGGGAGCGCACTTTGGTACTACACCTGGGCCCAAGAAGAAAAATTATTATTATTTTGAAGTATAAAAGTATAAGTTTTAAACAAGTAAAATAAGCTTTACATGATTTTTAAAATTCAACAAGTTTAGTTTCTTTGATGCTAGCATGATGTTTAGATTTGCTTACTGTTATCTATTATTAGATGAGCAGTTATACATGTTTAGCCTTTCAGTATGTTTGATTCTTTTGTTATCAGATGAGCATGTGTAGTATTTCCTTTAAAGCATTCAGTTTTAGATTTGTTCTTATTCACATGCATATTCGAGTTTTGTGAGTTAGATAGCGCTTACTAAGCAATTTTGCTTATAGTTGCATCTCCTCTTACTGCAAATAAAGGAAAGGAAAAGTTATAGCAAAGGAAGGCGACAAGGAGGTGCGGATGGATGTGTGATGTTTGGACTATGGAAGCCTTGGGAATTAATTTAAAATTCATTAAGATTTTGTATTCAGAGTGTTAGAATTATTTTTCCTTGTTGCATGCATGTTTCAGATTCATATATATAGTTTTAGCATGTTCAGATTAATATATATTAGTTTAGTTGTGAACAAATGCTAGAGTAGAATGTCGAGATGAGTCATTTAGTTTTCCGCTGCTACTTAATTGCATGTTTTGAGTTTTTGAGAGTTTTAAGTATTGATATTTACATGTGAGCAACATTAGTTAAGTAAAGTTAGTAGTCCAGTAGCGCCCGGACCAAACTTTTGACCAGGATCGAGATTTGACTCGATCTGATCGTTGGGGGATAAAGTTTATCCCCCCAGGGCCCCGAAACCCCTTCGGGGCGCCCCGACCAAGGGTATAAATATAGCCTTGGTCAAGAAGCTTATCATCAGTTCAGAAATTGTAAAAACACTTGTGCGCTTTCCACTGTTTAGATTAGCTTCTTTCCTTTTGTGTTTCAACGCTGTAAAAGGCTTCTCCGCCTGAAGGAGATTGATAGTGCGCTTTATCCTTTCCTTGGATTAACAACCTCCCCGGTTGTAACCAAGTAAACAACTGTGCCTCTTTCTTTTCTGCTTTTTATTTACTGCTTTGATTATTTCACAAGTGTTAGTTTGAAAAGTCGGGAAGGGTCTTTGTTTATTTTTTCAGGGCTATTCAACTCCCCCTTCTAGCCGGCCCAACGGTCCTACATAAGCTAGTTTCTCAACTTTTAGAATAATTCTCAAATTTTGAAACTAGTCCAAGAAGTTTGCCCCGGTCAGTTTATTTGAGTCCTAAATCGAACGCAGATTAACAGAAGTCATAATTAAATGATTAACCTAGAAAATACAAAAATGAGAATTTATGAGAGACATGATATTATTTATCTAAATAATTTATATAAAAGCCCGCTTATTTATCAAATTTAAATACCCTTATTTTTGAATTTCGGAGATGATAGGTTTTCTCTAAGTGTGTTGATATCCACTACAAATAAGAATAACCTTGACTTTGACCAACAAGTCATTCTTAGCTATAGCGGTGGGTAACAATTTTACCGATTGCATATCACTAATATGCAACTATCACATTATGCTAGCAACTAATTGATCTTCGCATAAATATCAGGTTGTTAACACATTAACAAGTATACATCAAATGCATATCACCCAACTTCACTTCTATCCACATTAATCATGGCTTTAGCACAACAAATCAACACTTCATATTTAAAACCAACCCATTAATCATGAGATTGTATCTCTATGATTTGAACATATTTAATTTCAAGTTTGAGCTTGACTTTAGCCAACAACTTAAATAAGAACTTAAACTCTAGTTCTTACCATATTAATGAAAGGTGTAGGTTTTAATATTAAGGGATTTTGTCTCATCTACATCATGTAAATATTCTATCTACATGGCATTACATGCATGGCTTAAATGATGACATGGCATGTCACACGCATGACATAAATGATGACATGATACATCACACGCATGACATAGCATGACACATCACACATATGGTAAGATCTAATTACATCACACGCATGACAAAATCTAATCATGTCATAATTAATGTATCTACATGATATATAATATAGTATGAACATGACATAAATTTACATATATTATAATTTTATTTTGGAAATAAAAATATGTCATAAATCTGATTTTAATAAATCAAGATTATCTAATCAAATTAGGAAACTAAATTTTAAATTTAATTAACATATTTCATCTATAATCTTTCTATCAATTAAGAATCTTTAATTATTTTAGAAATAAATTTCTAAATTAATTTTTTATTAATTTAGAAAATAAATAAATAATATTTCTTAATTTATTATAGAATAATTAAAATCTAGATTTTTTAATGATTTTTTAAATTTAGTATTTCCTAACAATTTAGCAAACTTTCTAAAAATAGAATATTTTAATAAATCCCAAAATTCTAGAAAAGATGAATTCTATAATTTAATTTAGAATATCTCAAATCAAGATTTTTAATGATTTTTCAAATCTTTCTAAATTTGATATTTCCTAACAATTTAGAAAACTTTCCAAAAATAAAATAGTTTATTAAATATAAAAATTCTATGAAAGATTAATTTTATTCTTTAATTTAAAATATCTCAAATCTGGATTTTTTTTATAATTTCAAAATCTTTCCAAATTTGGTATTATCCAATAAATTAAAAAAAATCAAAAATACAATATTTCTTAAACTGTAAAAAAAGTATAGAAATGATAATTTCTAAATTAATAGAATATTTGTAAATTTATTTTTCAAAAATTATATCAGAAACTTTCTAAAAATAGAATTTCCTAATAATTTAGAAAACTTCTAAAAAAAAATCTAAAATTAATTACAACACTAATTACGAACCATAAAATAATTTTACATTCATGTCGAAGCACAATCAGACTCTGATACCATTGTTGGGATATGCCCGATGTGGGTGCGTGCTTGGACACGTTTCGTAAACATGCGCAGTAGAAAATAAAATAATAATAATTCCTAATTATTAATCAAATATACCACACGCATACAAGGATACAACATGCCAAATATTATCATATAATTAAAATTTTATGGAAAGTAAATTTATGTTAGGTATATCTTATGGATGATCTGTAATGAGAAGGGCATAAACCGTAGCAGCATTGTCGAACCTCGCCTCTATTCATATCCACGTCGAGCTCCTCAAGACAACTCCTTGAGTACAAGCCTCACCTTCGAAAGTTACTAACCACGAGCGAAGAAAAGGGATCAAGAGGAAGAAGAAGAGAAGCACACAAAGGAGAGTTTTTCTCCCTTATGGTGGTCACGGCAACAAGAGGGAGCACCCTCTTGTTGGCAGCGGGAGAGAGAGGAGAGGAAGAGGAGGATTGTGTTTCCAAAAGTCAATCAACTAAATAATGAAACTTATCTAATTCTCTCTCAATTACATCTATATATAATCCTCTTTAATGAGTTGGATTAGAAAGTCCAAATCCAACCCATTATCTCTTAATAAAAAATTAGCCCATTAACCACTTAGTTTGTTTTACAACTAAACCAAGTTGGTTCATGACTAATTTATGATTAAACCAAATATGATTCAACTCTACTATAAGAGATGTAGCTCATCCACGCTTCCATCATGACAAATATTTCCATATTTTTCTTATGTATGGTCTAACCAAACATTTATCTCTTAATCTAAGAATCCTTTTCTTTAACTTATTTTATATCTTTTAGAGACTTGTTAGTGTATGTGACCCAATATGTTTCCAGTTTATCTTGGTTGTCCATAATTAACTACTTAATTATAGAATGATCATGAGTGTCACCTAGTAGTACATCATAATCCCCAATTAGCTAGAAAATCAAGTTGATATTAGAACTAATTCTAAATCTTTCAGTAGCTATAGTGAGTCATGTTTTGTTCCTTTCACTCATCTTATACCCACTTAGTGAATCTATATTTAGTAAAACCATAAGGCCATTGCCTTAGAGCATCCATTAAAATCTAATACTAGCACGTTTGTTCTAGATTTCATGTGGTTTATCAGTTACTTATTGTGCTAGTATATTTAGTAATCTATCTTTTTCTATCCATGATAGCATGATATGAGCAATATTTTTACTATAAGAGTTTAATTATTGACCTTATTTTAGGATCTCCCAACACTTTGCTTAGTTTTGATAGTATGTAACTTTAAAAATATTCATGATTCATAGAACTTGATTAGTACTAGTGTTTCCATGGTGATTTCTCAAACTATATTTTGGTTACTAGATAAGACTCAAATCATGTTAGCTCATTTGAAAAAATTAAAATATCCCTACATTTGTATTCATGTGTATTTGTATTCAAGTGTTGCACATTTCAATCACTTAGAGAGAAAAAAAATATAACAACCCAATTTTCCCTATTTTGAGTTCTAAATGTTCTTAAAAATATTTGGAAATACTTTTAAAATATTCTAGAGATTTTTAGAAATTTTTAGAGTATTTTTATGTAATTTTTGGAGGTCGTTTGGTATTTTTACTAAACGAAAGAAGTTTTGACAAAAAATGTCCGAGCAGAGATTCGAACCGTAGGCCTCGGACATAAACCAATCCTTAACCGAATCCAGCCAGCCAGCCAACTGTTCCACAACCTTTTTGTGAACATATAGAGGACAAAATTTATATAAGTAGTAGAAGTTAATAACAGGAAATAATAGGAAGAAAAAGGTTGTAGCCGAGATTTGAACCCACAAGCCGAGCTTTAAGCATAACGCAACCATCCAAGTGTTCACGCGGCTGTTGCTAAATAAGGAAAGAGAGACAAATATTTAAGGTATAGTAATTAATAAAAACCCTAAGTATAAAGATTTGATTTTATTCCCGAACCCAAACTTCCTTACCTCACCTTTCTCTCCCGACGACGCCTTCTCGTCTCGGACGAAATCGCAGCAGCAAGCAAAGGTTTCTCCGGCGCCGGCGAAAGGATTTTTCCGGCTGGTCTTCACTCGTGCATGACCACCTCGATGAGGGGAGCTCGGAAACATAAAGAAGCCGCCGAGATCTTCACCTTCTCCGAACCCTAGAACCTTTCTTTCTTCTCGGTTTGAATCCAAGAACACGCTGTAAGTTTCTCTCACCTGCAGTAAGAGTAGTTCCTTCGATTGGTTTTCGATTGGTTTGGTTTCCGGATAGAACTGGGTAAACAAGTTTTGAGTTCCCGTTGTGATGATTCATGAGCTAGGGATAGATTCAAGTTCCATTGAAGCAGGGATGTATTTCTATATTTCTGTTTTGATGTGTGGTTCGGTTGTGGTTGGGTTGTTTCGTGCCGCAGCAAATCCATGTGTAGGTGGCTGAAAAACCCTAGCTTCAGTTGTAATTAGACCAGCCTTCCTAGAGAGCTTCCCAGTTTGGTTTCCTTATAGTTTAACAAGCACGTACAGTTTTGTAATTTAGAAGTTGATCAGTTTTGGATTCTTTGTTGAATTTTCTGCTACCCAGTTAGCATGATCGTGCTATGTAATGTCATGGTAGTTTTAGTTGTTCTCTTGAAATTTTTTAGCATGAGCAGGGCATATAAATTTCGCATCGCAGATTTAAAGTTCCGGATTTAATTTTCTTGCTATTTTTATCAAACGGAATAAGCTTTACATAAGTTCTAAATTTCAGCAAGTTTTAGGTTAATATTTGCTAAGAAAAAAAGGGCACGAACAACCCCATTTCCCTTGTGTTTGCAGCAAGCATGAACAGCTCTATTGGAGCTTAGAACAACCTCCCTTTGGAGCTTATTTCAGTCCGGATTTCTTTTGTTATATACATGCATGAAAAGGAGTGAATAGCTTTTGGTAGCATTGCAGATTTTTGGTTTTCCATTGCTTTTAGATGTGCACGAACATATTTCTGGATTTCCTTATTGCCATTAGATGTGCACGAGCAGATTTTCTAGCATTCCATCATCTTTATGTATCAATTTCTTTTATAGTAATAGCATTCTTACCTTTTGCCTTGCTTTGCTGGAAACGGATCAGAATCTGTAGACCTACTGAGTGCATGCTTTAGTATATCATGGGTTAACTTTTGATAGCAGCAGTGATTACCTCTTCCTTATGTTTTGCTTTGCTAGAAGTAATTTAGAAGGTGTAGGTTTGTTAAGTGTATGTCCTAGTATATTGCTATCTTTACGTAGAAATTTCTGATAGTAGCAGCATCTTTTCCTCATGCTTTGCCTTGTTGGAAACAGCTTAGAAGGGTAGACCTATTAAGTGCAAATTTTTGCATATTATAGCAGTACAAATCTTTGCATATTATAGCATATATATATATATATATATATATATAGCATTTAGATTAGATTTTCCTTGCAACTGTACCCAACTTGAACTGTTTCTTATTCCACTACCTTCTTGTTCCAAGCATGCAGAATTTAGATTTATCTTTAGTCCTTATTTGCTATTTTAACAAGTATGAGCAGCTATACATGTTATTTATTTCAAGCATTCAGATTTAAGTTTTCTTGCCACCTCAATATGCATGAACGGTTTTATTTATAAGCATGCAGTTTTATTTAGCATCTCAGCGCAGTTTTGTTAAGCATTTCAGTGCAGACTTTTGTTAAGTGAAATATGCAGATTTTGTTAGGTTTTACAGTATTTTGAGTTTAAGAAAAGGATAAGAAAGATAAAGAAAAGAAAGAAAAAGGCCAAGGCCTTAAGTAGATCCCAAGGTCAAGACTTTAGGGATTTTGGCACATAAGGTGCTTATTAAAATGTCAAGACATTTTAAAGAAGTAATTAAGATATTTTACTTTGAAGAGGCTAGTACCCAACTTCCGAGATTGTCGTTAAACAAATCCAGGTGTCCAATTCCGAGGTCTTGGCCCTGGTAGACCGAGGTCTGCTCTTTTAGGATTGGTGGCTTGCTACCCCAACCTATTAGGGAACGCGCATAAGATGGTACTACGCCTGGACCCAAGAGAAGTTGATTACTATTTTGAAGTATTATAAGTATAAGTTTTTGAACAAGTAAAATAAGTTTCACATAAGTATAAAAGTATAAAAGAATAAGTTTTAAACAAGTGAGATAAAAGAATAAGTTTAGAACAAATGAAATAAGTTTCACTTTGTTTTAAAATCAGTAAGTTTAGCTTTCTTTTGTGCTAGCATATTATTTAGATTAGCTTACTGTTATTTGCTATTAGAAGAGCATGAGTAGCTTTACATGTTTAGCATTTCAGTATGTTTGATTCCTTTGCTATTAGAGGAGCATGTGTAGCTTTACATGTTTAGCATTTCAGCCTGATTAGTTTATTGAGCATGATTAGCTTTACCTTTCAGCATGTAGTTTTATCCTTGTATATCATGAGTATGCAGTTTATAGTGCTTTGCTATTGATTATGCATGAGCAGATTTATTTCTAGTTTCAGTACTTTTGACATGAGCAGCTTTATATGTCTTTGTTTTAAAGCATTCAGTTTCTAGTTTCTTCTCGTATACATGCACATTCGTGTTTTTGTGAGTTAGATAGCGCTTACTAAGCAAATTTTACTTATAGATTGCATTTCCTCTTACTGCAGATAAAGGAAAGGAAAAGATATAGTAAGGAAGACGACAAGGTGGTGCGGATGGTGTGTGATGTCAAGACTGTGGGAGAGACTTGGGAAGTTATTGAGTTTCCGTGTTAGTGGATAAGAAATAATTGAGTTGTACTTTATGGTTTATATCAATTGAGATTGTATTTTATATTCCATGTTTTTATTGAGTTCGTTCATGTTTTAGATTACATGCTGTGATTAGTTTCCGTTTAATAAGTAGATATTTTGGTGTTTGACACTTATTAAACTGCATGGGTGTTTGATACATGTTTCAGCCGCCTGTGGCTGATGTATATATTTATGTATCTCAGTTTATGGTCACCGGTACAGGGGAGACTCTACCGAAATTTTTCGATAAGGACTCCTCGTGGTTTCGATCATACCGGTTAAGTAGAGTTAGTAGTTAAGTAACGGTCATCCTTAGAGAGTAGTATAGTATAGTAAGAAGGGTGGTCGTTACAAAAAAAAAGAGAAAATAAGAGATATAAAAAAATAGTTTTCGTGAGTAGAAAGTAGCGAGTTACCCTTTTGAGACAGAGTTAGGTTATTGGAGAAATAATTACTATGTTTCTCTTGATATCAAGAATTCCTTTGAAACCTTGGGTAGATTGAGAAGGATGAACTATGTGTGTGGCAAGTAAGTGCTTATAGCTAGAAGCATAAGAAACACAACCCTATAATGACTTGACTAGGCTTAGAGATTGAAACTTGAAAATTTTAATCCAATATTACACTGAGCATGAAGAACTATGTAAGTACACCGAGGAAATTATGATGTGATCAATCAAATTAATTTAGATCCTATTGTGGTTTAACCCCTGTGTCCAATTGTATAGGAACTTAGGAGCATAGGAAATCGAGCGAAAGATGTAGCTAGCGAGAATGACGGCACGGGAGAGAGCCAACTGGCTTGGTGCATCTGAGGAACGAGGTGCTGTGGAAGAGTACGTGGGCGGGTGAGAAGGAGGCGCACTGTGTTTCCGAGGGACGAGAAGCTGGAGTGGAAGGTTACTTAAGAAGGCCAGAAAATAAGTTCAGTGAGCCCTATTCTGGATGGCCGAAATCACCCAAGCAAGTGGAATCAGAGCGGAAGACCCAAACCAATGCGAGCAGAACTAGAGCGGAAGACGGGGATAGAAAGTCAACATTTTTTGGTCCGGGCGCCCGGACCCCCGGGACATCCCGGGGGTGCCTCAGCTCTACGGAGTCGCGGATGGCTGTGTCAACTCTGTCCGGGCACTCGTACTAGAAACTTTATTGAAACGTGGCGTGGAGTGATCCATTGTGACAGGGATAAAATTTTATCCCCCTCCAAGCGCCTAGAACTCTTCCAGGTTCCCCGATCAGGGCTATAAATATAGCTCGAATCCCAGTAGATAGAATTAATCACTTGTAATCAATTTCTTTATCTATTCTACTACTGTGTGAGCTGTCAACGCTATAAGAGGTTTCTCTTCCGGAAGGAGACATTAGTGAACTTTCAACTTCCTTGGATTAGCAATCCCTGATTGCAGTCCAAGTAATTCCTCGTGTGCCTCCGTCTTTAGTTTACTTCTTAATTCCTTTATGCAAGTGTCTATTTTTATCAAGCTATAAAGATCGAGAAAGGTTTTGTTTTTATTTTTGTGTAGGTCTATTCACCCCCCTTTAGCCGGTCGTCAGGGGACCAATAATTGGTATCGGAGCTAGGACGCTTCAAGAGGACTAAGCGCTAATCAAAGCATGGTCGGACCGATCATCTACCCACCTAAGTTCGAGGGGGAATTCACGATTTGGAAAAGAAAGATGGAGGTATTCTTCAAAACGGACTTTAAGTTATTACTAATATTGAAATATGATTTTGTAGAACCAAAGCACAAAGAAGAGTATCAATGGATCAAGAAAGAGCAAGCAGACTTCGTAGAAAATGGATGAGATGTATTCCATCTACTAAGTGTGTTACCTCTATAAGAAGTCAATAGAATCGGGGCCTACAAATTAGCAAAGGAGCTTTGGGAAAAGTTCCTAGAACTACATGAAGGTACGTTCGAAGCCAAACTAGTTAGACGGGACCTGCTCCCAAACCAGATCAACAACCTCTAATTAGAAGAAGGTGAAATCGTTACACACCTTCACTCAAGGATCAAGGAGCTCATCACCAAACTCATGAATCTTGGATAAAAGGTAACCAACCGAGATTCACTAAGGTATGTACTTAACACCTTTCCTAGGAATTCTGAATGGGTATCCTTAGTAGATACTTATTATATCTCTAAGGATCTAGAGGTAAGTACTTTAGAAGAGTTATTTTCGACATTTGAAGTTCATGAAACAAGATGTGCAGATCTAAAGAAGGAGCCCAAGTACAACATTGCCTTAAAGGCAAAAATAGATGAACCGGAATCCAAATCTTCTCTCAATGATTATGAAATGACGTTCATGGTAAGGAAATTTAAAAGGCTCTTTAAAACTAATAAATTTAATCAAGTGCAGGGTAAAAAAAAGAAAAGAAAGATAAGATGCTACCACTATGATGAAGAGGGGCATGTCAAAGACAACTGCCCAAAGTTGAAGAACAAGGAGAAGAATAAGAAGCCAGTCCAGACAAAGCATCGAAATCTAAAGGTGGAGATCGAAGCTCTCACCGGACTTGTGCTAATAGCAAGTCACCAAAAAAATAAGACAAAGCAAGCTCTTTCGAAATGAACATCGAGAACATCGATGAAGGGGGAGTGACATCAGAAGGAAGCAACACTTCAGGGGGGGCTTTAGATTATAGGATCGACAAGGTAAGTCAGGTACGATCTATACCTCCTGAAAAATGATTTTAGTTTATAAAAATATTATCAAAATTTTCTTGTAAATTAGAAAAAGAAAATGATGAATTAAAATGAATTCTAGCAACATCTTGTCGATTAGAAGATTTCGACAAGATAAAAATACAAAATGAAAAATTGAAATAGAAATAGAAGATTTGAAAAAACATGCATGCTCCCATATTTAACATGTTAGAAAATATAATGGACTGAATTGGCAGTTTAGATACCATAAGGGCCAAATTAAAAGAAATTACAGAAGTATGTTCCTAGAAAGTTTTTGATTAACCCGGTACGAAGGAATCTGTTTTGAATTCTAAAGTCATGCTTAAATTAAATTATCTTTTTTTTGCATGCCTTAATTTTTTGAAAGGTAGACCTAGAGATTTCAGAAAGAAAATTAAATATTTAATTTCTTTAAGAAATTTTGTTTAAAAGTGGTTGTTGTTCCAATAATCAAGAAGGCCTAGTGCCTCACCATAGCTTGGAAGCCAATTATTAAAATGAATGTTTAATTGATGAACTGTTAAGAAATTAACTATTATAAAATTATCTAATTCTTTAAAAAAAATTATTTTGTAAAATTTATGATTGAAGTTAATTTGATTTTAATTTTTCAGAGAAAGAAGAATTAAATTTTTTAAAAAAAATTGTATTTTTCAAAATTCACTGTAAGAATCTAGATTTTTGAAATTTACATTTTCCTAAGTTTCAAAAAATTGAATTTTGAATTTTGAATTTTAAAATATTAAATTTTGATTTTGGATTTCAAAAATATTAAATTTTGAAAATAGTTAAGATTAAACTTAAATTCCAATCTTAAAAAAAATTGAAAGATATTTAGATCTAAATTAGACTTTGTTTTCCTTAGACATTGTTTTCGTTTTATTTCCAAGTCATTTTAAAGTACCCCATTTTTAATGTGATCAAAGGGAGTAAATTAGAGATGAGTCTAGGGGGAGGTAGATTTTTTTTTGCATATTTTTTTAAATACAAAATATCTTTATTATTTGTTTATTTTTTTACCCTAACTTAACTTGGGTTGCTTATATCAAAAAGGGAGAGATTGTAAGTACCCCCAAGGTAATTTTGATGTGATCTTAACTCCTATGTCTAAGTGTGTAGGAACTTAGGAGCATAGGAAGTCGAGCGAAAGACGCAGCTAGATAGAAGGACGACACAGGAGAGAGCTGACGAGCTCGGTGCGTCTGAGGAACGAGGTGCTATGGAAGAGTACGCGGATGGACGAGAAGAAGGCACACCGCATTTTCGAGGGACGAGAAGCCAGAGCATAAGGTTGCTCGAGAAGGCCGAAAAATGGGTTCGAGTGAGCCCTATTCTGAATAGTCAAAATCACCCAAGCAAGTGAAACCGAACCGGAAGACTCAGACCAATGCGAGCAAAATTGAAGTAGAATAATGGGATCAAAAGACAACAAAATGTTGACTTTTTTAGTCCAGGCACCCAGACCCCGGGACATGTCGGGGGTGCCTCGGGTCTGCGGAGTTGCGGATGGCTGTGTCGACTTGGTTTGAGTGCCTGGACTAGATACTTTATTGAAACGCGATGTGGCGCGATCCATTGCGATGAGTATAAAATTTTATCCCTCTCCAGCCACCTGGAAACCTTCCAAGTGTCCTGATTAGGACTATAAATACAACCCTGATCCCAGTAGCTAGAATCAATCACTTGTAATCAATTCCTTTATCTGTTCTACTACTGTGTGAGCTGTCAACGCTGTAAGAGGTTTCTACGCCTGAAGGAGACATTAGTGAGGTTTCAACTTCCTTGGATTAGCAATCCCCTGATTGCAAACCAAGTAATTCCTTGTATGCCTCTGTCTTTAGTTTACTTCTTAATTCCTTTATGCAAGTGTCTATTTTTATCAAGATATAAAGATTGAGAAAGGTTTTATTTTTATTTTTGTGCACGGATATTCACCCCCCTCTAGTCGACCCGCTAGGGACCAACAAACTATTACTTAGGTCATACTCAAACTATTTTTTTTATCTAGCTCACCAATAAACACATTTGATAGGATTAGATAGATTCGCAAGAAATTATAATACACTATTTAACTATTGGTGCAGTCGACCTCTAGGGTTTCGATGTTTGACAATATACCCAAGTCTGGTCATTTTGACAAAGGGTTGATCCAAACAAGACTTGATGTTTGGAAGAGAGAAGTCTATGTTGGATCGAGAAGCGCTAGAGGGGGGTGAATAGCCCTCATGGCTTTCACTCGTTTCGGAATCGTAAAACTCGAATAACGCAGCGAAATAAAATAAACAACAAACACAGAAAGACACAGGTCGTTTACTTGGTTTGGAGCTTGTGGAGACTCCTACTCCAAGGCCCACGCGCCGCTCTCCAACCCGTCTAGTCTTCCACCTGGTTCGCGACACCAGGACTTTCCACCTAGGGTTACCACCCCCTAGGACTTTTGCCTGAAGCCCTCGACCCACCAAGACTTTTCGCATAGGGTTACCACCCCCTATGACCTAGGGTTACCACCCCCTAGGGTTTTCCACCTGCCTAACATCGGTTAGGACTTTTGCCTAATTACACTTAGGACTTTCCTGCAAACTCATTCAAACTGTTAGACCACAACATAACCTTAACTTTGAATCCTTTGCCATTATCAAAATACTGGTTCGATCGTCGGATGCTTCCCGCACCAACAATCTCTCCCTTTTTGATTATGACAACTTAAATTCAAAGTTAAGTAAAACAAGCATAAGTAAACGAATGTAACAATAAACATAAGCAAGATTTTTAAGTAGTAAGTTCAAGTAAGAACTTAAGTAAAAAGTTCAAGTAAGAACGTAAGCAAGCTAAATGTCTAAGGCTCCTCCTTAATAAGAGCTTTCCTTTTCTTATCCTTAATTTGAATTTGTCCTACTCTCCCCCTTTGCCATATATCAAAAAACTTTTGTAGGAAAAAGACAAGATGAAAGGACTAAGTTTTTAAAACCAATAAATTACGTTTTCAAAAAGTTACACTTTTAAAACAACATTTTAAAACAACTTGTAAGTGAAATTTGCTAAGTAAAAACTTGTTTTTGAAATAAGCAAATTAAAGCAGAAGAAATATTTTAAACATGAAGTTGGTTTTAAGAAAAGTTTAGTAATTTAGCTAAAAAGATTTTTCTTTGAACCGAAAGATAGCTAAATTGACATTTCTTTAGTTTTGAACAACTCCTTTTACTTAGCCAAAATTTGTGCAAATTGAGGTTAAGTTTTGAAAAATTAAAACAAACAATTTTCGAGAGACAAGTTTTGAAAATAGTAAGTTTAAGTTTTGCAATTAAAAATGACTTAGCTAGTTTCGAAATGCTTTGTTGAAAAAATTTTCGTTAAAAATTTTAAAGCCTTTTTAAAAAACATTAATTTCGAAAAGCTTTTCGAATAAATTTTTAAAAGCTTAAAAAAAGTAAATTGAGACTTTTTGTAAAATGCTTGAACAGAACATTTTAGAAAATAGTTAGTTAAGTTGGAAGGAAGTTTTTTTTTTTGAAATAATATTAGATTAAAAAAACTTTTGATTTGACTTAGTTAATTTTGAACATGGCTATAGAAGTCATAAAATATTTAGACGAATAAGAAATTTTAAGTTAAAAGCAAAGATGGAGGAATAATTTAAGAACCTAATGTCCAAGCATGAGTTAAGTTAAATGGATTTTCAAATTAACCAATTTCCTTTAGTGAGGTATCAGAGCCATAAGGTGCAAGCATGAGTCAACTTAAAACTTTAATATTCTTAACCAACTGTCTAACCTTTAGCTATTGGCTGAATACCTAGAGAGCAACAGTTTTCACTTGGTTAGTCAAGTTATGTTAATAATCCAGTTAGATTTGACTAGGGATGGATCATTTAACTTGATTAATGTAGAGTTAGTTTTTAACGCTCAGACTCACTATGATGCACAGAAATAAGCATTCTGGAGTTTAGGCTGTACCCTATGCATCTCACGTCGTTCTAAGTTTCTTTCAAACACAAAGAAGTTATGCCTAGTGTGTTTGTGAGATGCTCTGGCTAAAACTAGGGGAACATGATTTCTAGGGGGAAGATCTTAGGCTGAGTCCAAATTTTGAAAAACTAATCAGATTGGGATTTTGAAAACATTATTTTTCCTAGAATTTTAAAATATAATTTTAAGATTAAGCAATTTGGAAGACCAACAAGAAATTTTAAAAATAAATGTAAGAAATTGGTTTGAAGGTCAAGATCTATTCTACCCAACACATTCCTATGTGTCTTCTAAGTGTACTAAACTCAAGTTCAGGTAAGGGTTTTGTGACAATATCAGCTAGGTTTGATTTGGACTCAACATGGTTAAGTACAATTTCTCCTTTAGCTACATGATCCCTTACAAAATGGTGTTTTACCTCTATGTGTTTAGTCCTAGAGTAGTAAATTGGATTTTTGGTCAAATTAATTGAACTTATATTATCAATTAAAATTTTTGTATTTTTATATTCTAGTTGATAGTCTTTTAGTGTATGCATCATCCACAAAAGTTGAGAAGCACATTCTCCTAGGGCTATGTATTCAGCTTCAGTAGTGGATAAAGCAACGCAGTGTTGCTTTCTGCTTGACCAACTTACTAGGCACTGACCTAGAATTTGGCAGCTACCACTTGTGCTTTTTCTATCTAGTTTTCACCCGGCATAGTCTGAATCAGAATAGCCAAAAAGGTCAAAGGTGCAAGTTCTAGGATACCAGAGTCCTACATTTAGGGTGCCCTTAATGTATCCTACATTTGGTTTCTTCAACATCCATTGATCCAATTCCTATACATAAGGTATTTTGTATTGGATTCTTTTAGATGGATCAAAAGATAGTTAGATTGAAATAATCTCTCTAATTTCCATCTCACCCAATCTAGGTTAGCAATCAGCTATTTATATGGGTGATTGTTAGATGGTTGAATAATTATTTTAGAAAAAGCTTAAGTTAGTTAATTTGAAGAATATTAAGTTAATTAAATTTAAAAAGTTTAAGTTAATTAATTTTGAAAAAGTTTTAAGTTAATTAAATTTAAAAAGTTTAAGTTAATTAATTGAATTAATTTATTTTCAATTTAATTTAATCTAATCTAATTTCAATTTAATTTAATTGAATTAATTTATTTTCAATT
Source organism: Zingiber officinale (assembly GCF_018446385.1). Taxonomy (NCBI): domain Eukaryota; kingdom Viridiplantae; phylum Streptophyta; class Magnoliopsida; order Zingiberales; family Zingiberaceae; genus Zingiber; species Zingiber officinale. Next base: position 42,605,319 of record NC_055986.1, read on the forward strand.
TAATTTAATCTCAATTTTAATTCTTAATCATCTCACCCGATCTAAGTTTTTCAATCAGGAGATCCTATAATTTTGTGAGATGAATTAGGTTCAATTTTCGAGTTCGGTTTAACTTTATGTTAGATTCAGGTTTAGCTTTGGGCTCAACAAATAGACATTCTTTGGATAAACTACTAGGCTATGGTGAATCACTTGGACATCATTAAAGTAACCATACCTTCGAGGTTTTCCAAATAGTCCTATCCACTGAACTTAGTATAAAACATTGGTCTAACTAGTTAGGATCCATAAAGGGTAGCTTCGGTCAGTTCCACTTAGCCAAATGCACCAGGTTGAAGTCATATCTTCCTAGACATGCATAGACTAAGCTTTCCTAACATACTATCATCCAATACTTCACCAGTACCGTGGGTCAAGTTAAACTTAGCCCTTTTTTATTCTAACCCTAATTACCCTGCCGGGTAGGTTCCTTTTGGAGGTGCCAGTATTCTGGAGTCTCCATTATTGATATTCCTTTTATCTTGTTTTTAAAGTTTTAATTTTGAATTATATTCTTTTAAATTTATTTGTTAAGATAATTTTTATTTATTTATTTATTAGAATAATTTATCTTTATTTATTTAATTATTTATTAGTTAAGATAATTTTTCTTTTTGCTCCCCCTAGATCATAGTCTCGATAAGGTCTATCAAAGTAATGTACTTGATCCTTGGGGACCAATATTGACCAAGTCCAACTTGTTTGACCAAGTTGGACTTGGGTACCCATGCTTAGACTAGTTTACTATTTGGTCTGTTGACTAAGGATAGATAGGATCGATATTTCCTTTTGAATTTAAAACCTCATCCAGTTCTATTGTAAACGGTTCTTTGTGTCCCAAGAATTAGGTCAAGGTTCTTGGAGCCCAAAGAAAATCGTTCCAACGTCTTCTCCAAATCCTTAACCTGAATTTTCAGACTAGAATTTTATTCCTCAAACTTTTGGACTTGAGTTGAATTTTCAGTCTGAACTGGGTCAGGCAAAGTTTTGGAGTTAGTCACTTCTTTAAGTATCGTTATTTCCTTTAGAAGTGACTTGACCCGAATATTTGATTTTGCTAATTTACGTAATAAATAATTAACTAAATTATTTAATCACAGAATACTTACAATGGGGCCAGGACCTTCGGAAATGGATACGAATTCGTGGCTTCTTTCCGATTCAGCTTCCGATTCGCTCTCGCTCTCGGACACGTTGATTTGATCCCGGGCCATCAGTGCGAGGAGGCTTGTCTGGGTGAGCTCGTTGTCGGTATCTTCTTCTGAAGATTCCTTAAAAGTTGCTTTCAGCACCTTCTTCTTTCTCTGTTGTTAGAGTGTGTACTAAAAGTCTAGCTTTTGTAAACATTTATTTGTTGAAATAAAAGAATCACATTGGTCAATATCTGCATTTATTTATTAAATGTAATTGTTCAATTAATTTATATAGTAGACAACATGGAGTGTGGTGTCACACTCAAAAGATCATGTTGTCGGTTCTCTATAAATTATAAACAGTTGCTCAAGACTAAGATGGAAAGGAAAAAATCATCAAAATAGTCGTACTGTAATTAAGTATTAGTTTATCTTGACTAATAAATTACACTAATACACTTTAAGTGTATTGAGTATGATCATTTAGGTAAGTTCTTTTTGTACTGACTTAGTAAAAGAACTAAACCTTAGTTATTATGGAAGTGTGTGCTCTTAATCCTAATATAATAACAAGCACATATATTTAATATTTATTTCTTTGACTTATCAAAGGGTGAGGTTTAGCTCGATAAATCAATATGCCCGATAAGTTGGGAAATGATATTAATTATAGTGTGTGTTGTTGATTATAGAAGGAATCAGTGTCCTAGTTATCTAGGTCGAGAATGTCCCCAAGAGGAGCTCATAAGGATTGCCATGTTAAACCCTGCAGGTGGACCTAGTCCGACATGACAATAAAGTTGAGTGGTACTACTCTTGGAGCTAGATATTAATTAAGTGAGTTGTCAGTAATTTACATAATTAGTGGACATTTGTAATCTTAAACACAGGGAGACTAACATACTCATGATAAGAAGGAGCCCATAATGTAATTTGGGATTGGTGTGGTAGTGCGGTAATAACTCTCTAGTGGAATGAGTTATTATCGATGAACTTGAGTTGTGTGTTCGGGGCGAACATGAGATACTCAAGCTCATCGGAAGGCCAAAACCAATTTCTCCTCTAGGTCCCTGTCGTAACCTCATTATAGCCTCAAGTCCATCCAAATGTAAGGCTCTTCTTGGTGTCCAAGAAGTGAGCCGATCCAATGCTTGGTGACCAAGCAAGGGTCGGCCACATCCTCTCCTATAGGGGCCGACCCTTTGCTTGGTGACCAAGCATGAAGGGGTCGGCCACAATATTCAAACAAGGAGGGTTGTTTTTGAATTTTTAAAATCTTCTCTTTGTAGAAAACTATAAGTTTTAAAAGAGAGATTTTAATCTTTTAAAAACTTTTCTTATTTGAATTTGGCTACATGTTTTAATAGAGAGTTTTAAAAGTTTTAAAACTTTCCTTTTTTAACCATCCTCATGGTTTAAGAAAAAAAAGGGAGATAAGTTTTAAAATTAAAATTTTCTATCATCATGTTAAAAAAGGAAATTTTATAAGAGAGTTTTTAAATTTAAAACATGGTTTTAATTTTTAGAAACTTTCCTTTTTTAACTCTTACTTTAGGAAAGAAAGTTTGTAAAATTTTATAAGAGTTTTTTCTCTTGTAAAATTTTATAAAAAAAATTTATTATTCCTTTCCTAAATATGGTGGCCGGCCACCTTGCTTGGTACCCAAGCAAGGGGCCGGCCAAACTTAATCCTAAACTATATAGGATTGATCACAACCATTGATTGGTGATTGATTCAATCAAGAGGAAAGAAAAGGAAAAATAAAAAGGAAAAAGGAAAAACTCTTGGATGATTTTATTTTTTATAAAAGATTTTTCCTTATTTGCCTTGGGCAAGTAATATAAAAGAAGGGGTGAGGGAGCTTCATGAGACACAACTCTTATTCTATTGCTTGGAGGTCTTTTGGTGGTCGGCCCTCTCCCTTCTCCCTTTCCCTTTGCTCTCTTCTCCTTGGTGGTGGTGGTGGCCGATTCTTAGAGGAAGAGGAAGGACTCTTTTGGGTGGTGTTCATCTTGGAGGATCGTCGCCCACACGATGTCCAAGGCGAGGCGAGGAATACAACAGAAGATCTCGAGGTCATTAGCTTACAAAGAGAAGGTATAACTAGTAATTTTCTTCCGCATCATACTAGTTATTTTCTTTGTAAGAATTCTAAATACAAGAGGCAATTAGATCTAGTTTTTTGAAATAGTTTTTCGAGTTTGTGTTTTCTTCTTTTTCAAATTTGTGATTCGATTGTTCTTTTTGGTTAACCTAGAGTTATTTAAGGAAATAAATATTAGCTTTCCTTAAAAGGCTTTGCCTAGGCGGTGGTGGTTACTCTCATATCCAAGAAGGCCATGTGCCTCGTCATGCAGTCCTGAAAGCCAATTTTGGAAATTAATATTTATGGAATTAATAACTTAGGTAGATTTGAATCAATAGTGTTAAGTTCCGCTTGCGATTCAAATCTAAACCATTAAGAACAGATAAGTTAAATTTAGAATCAATGATGTTAAGTTCCGTCTGTGATTCCTAATTTAACTTTTAAAGAACACAATAGGTTATTTAAGGAAAGATTCGACACTTGTACAAAAATTTTTGTACAGTGGAACCAGTACGTTTTCCTAGGATTAACCAACATCTGCTTCTTTGCTTCCTTTTGATTTGGGCAGTTGGCCTTGATGTGCCCCTTCTGATTACACTCGTAGCAAATTACCTCAAACTTGACTTTCGAGCTTGGTTGACTCTCCTTGGATTGTACTGCCTTCTTTAGGTCTCTCTTGTTGAAACCCTTCTTTTTGTTGTACAGTTTCTTCACAAGGTTCACAAATTCTGAAGTTATTTCGTCATCTTCATCGTCTGAGTCAGGTTCTTCTTCCGACTCTGGTTCAGTTCTTCGTCGTGTTTTTGGTTCACGTGTTCTGCTTATACCTACAATCAAATCAATGCCCTTCTCGGTTGGTTGTGCATTAGTCTGTTCATGTAGTTCGAATTCAGAAAACAACTCATCTAGTCTAATGGAAGATAAGTCCTTGGAGACTTTGTAAGCATCTACCATTGATGCCCACAATGTACTCCTCGGAAATGCGTTGAGAGCGTACCTTATTATGTCTCTGTTCTCGACCTTTTGCCCGATCGCATGGAGGGAGTTGAGGATGTCTTGAATCCGTGCATGGAGTTGACTTGCTGTCTCTCCTTCTTGCATTTTGAGATTATATAATTTATTAAATAATAGATCTCTTTTGCTTACCTTGGTGTCGGAGGTGCCCTTGTGCAGTTCGATCAGCTTCTCCCATAGCTTCTTTGCGGTTGAAAATGGACCAACTCTGTTAAGCTCCTCCTTAGTCAGTCCACACTGGAGGGTGCAGGTCGCTCTGGCATTGGCTTCCACCTTCTTGATTAGAGCTGGTTCCCAGTTCTCGCAGGGTGTAAGCTTGCCGTCTTCGACGGTTGGCAATTGGAATCCAGTCTTGACGATCATCCACATCTCGAACTGGGTTTTTAGGAAGTTTTCCATTCATCCCTTCCAGTACCCAAAATCTTCTCCGGTGAAGAGCAGGGGACGAATGGTGTTGTATCCTTCTTGCTGGGCCATTTAGTTAATATGCAAGAAAAAAACAAAACAAGATGTCCCAAGACTAGGTCTTGGATTAGTAGTGAGGAATAAAGTTAGAATTCTGAACTCAAGTGGTTTTGCACCAACTTCGAGCAAAAGCTGATTCGAACGAAGAAAACTTGATCAGAAAATAGCAATTATGCTAGTTCCAATCGACTCCGAAAAATAGAAAATACCATGAAAGAAATGCGTGATTGGTGGTTGCACCAGATCAACACTACCCCGCTCTAATACCAATTGTTGGATCGAGAAGCGCTAGAGGGGGTGAATAGCGCTCGTGGTTTTCACTCGTTTCGGAATCGTAAAACTCGAATAATGCAACAGAATAAAATAAACAACAAACACAGAAAGACACAGGTCGTTTACTTGGTTCAAAGCCTATGGCGACTCCTACTCCAAGGCCCACGCTCGTTGAGTGTTTACGTTGGGCAACAACTATAATTTCGTTAAAGTGTTTACAAGATGAAGTACAATAAAAAAGGGACAACTAAATTATACCAACGACAGTAGAAAATTGAAGATTCTGAGCTCCGGGTCGTCGGCGTCAAGTTGTGGCTTTGTCGAAAGGTCTCGTTAGCAGCTTGTTGCACAAGGATGGCTTAGAAGGTGTTGCACTGAGTGCTGCCTCGAGAGCTTCTTTTATACCTTGCTGGAGGCGCCTTAAAGCTCATCCAAGGCACCTCCAACCTGCCGAGTCAGCCGCGTGGATCAGGACTGATCCGGTCGCACCTCATCCACTTGAAGGCGCCTCCAAGGCTGGTCCAAGGCGCCTCCAATGCCTGGTTCAAGGCGCCTCAAGCCTAGTCCAAGGCGCCTCAAGCTCTGCTGCGCTGACTTCTTCTAGCTTCCACCCGAGGCACCTCCAAGCTCCATGGAGGTGCCTCGGACACTATTCATCCGAGATCAAGTGTGCTCCTTTGTCCCTGCACAACGTGTTAGTCCACAAAATACACATATACTCTGCAAGACAAAGTTAGCACACATAAATATGATAAGAACAGTGTTTGACAGTCTCTGAACTGTCCGGGTCTGACTTCGGATTTCCGACCGGAAACCCTAGGTCGACTCGACGCCTACTGTTCCCTATGCGGGGAACGCGTCCTCACCTATTCCACTTAGGAGAGTTACCTGTTGCCAGTGTGATCCTCCAGATCGACTGGACTTTTACTCAGCCCTCGATGCTTCCGGACTTTCTGCTAGACGCCCGCGGCCCGACCCATCCACTCTTCCACCTGGTTCGCGACACCAGGACTTTCCACCTAGGGTTACCAACCCCTAGGACTTTTGCCTGAAGCCTTGACCCACCAAGACTTTCCGCATAGGGTTACCACCCCCTATGATTTAGGGTTACCACCCCCTAGGGTTTTCCACCTGCCTAACCTCGGTTAGGACTTTTGCCTAAGTACACTTAGAACTTTTCTGCAAGTTCATTCAAACTGTTAGACCACAACATAACCTTAACTTTGAATCCTTTGCCGTTATCAAAACACTGGTTCGATCGTCGGATGCTTCCCGCACCAACAGTCTAGTCAGGACTAGATGACTAGAAAATATAAGTCCTAACCAAAGGATAGGTAGGTGAGAAGTCTACTGAGTGATTAATCCTAACTGGAGATTAGACAAGGTGGAAGTCCTAGTGAGTGAAGTCAGGCCCTAGTGAGTGAAGCTAGGTGGTGGAAGTCTTGGTGAGTAAAGTCAGGTCCTAGTGAGTGAAGCTAGGTAGTGGAAGTCCTGGTGAGTGAAGTCAAACCCTAATGAGTGAAGCTAGGTGGTGGAAGTCCTGGTGATTGATGTCGGACCCTAGTGAGTGAAGCTAGGTGGAGAAAGTCCTAGTGAGTGAAGTCAGGCAATGGAAGTCCTAGTGAGTAAAGCTAGACAATCCTAGGAGGAGATAACCCTAGGTTATACTTGAATTCTGTTAACACTGTTTTGCCTTATCTATTGTGCTAACTCAGTATTGCATGGGAGTTCAGCTAGGTCTACGGGCTGACCAGGTAGCTGGCACGAAGTCCAGATGGGTCGACAGGCTGACCGGACGTCTAGCAGGTAAGTTAAGGTAAGTCACTGGAGGAGAGTAAATTAGTGAGGATGCGTTCCCACTTAGGGAACTTAGGTGTCGATCCAACTTAGAACCATTTCAGGAATCTAAGTTGAGATCGTGACTAGATTCCGGTCTCGGTGAGACGGAATCTAATTATTACTCTGTTTTACTATATTTGTGCTAACTTTTATTTTGCAGAGTATTTTTACTTTTATTTTACCTTGGACTAACATTTTCTTGTAGGAAAAAGAATTTTTGAAAAATGGTGGTCCGGGCGGTCGGAAGGGATCCGGGCACCCGGAGTTGATCTGGGCGCTCGGAGTTGGTACGGGCGCCCGGAACGTAAAAAACTTATCTCATCGCAATGAGGAGCGCATTGATTGGCCGAGCCGACATCACGGTTTGGGTGCCCGGAGCACTCCTATATAAGGAGCCTACCTCTAGAGCTGAAGAAACAACTGCTTCCTATGACTGCTCTATTGCACTCTGCTCCCGCGACGCGACGACGCTTCTCCAGCGGTGGGTCGTGTGAGCCACACGGTCGTGCAGCATTTCCAGAGGTCAAAAAGAGCTAGCCCGTGTAAGCCGCATGGTCGTGTGAGCCACATGATCATGTGAACCACATGGTTGTGTGAGCCACATGACCGTGTAGCATATCCAGAACTAAAGCAGAACATGGCTGTGTGAGTCACACGACCGTATCACCTTGGCCGAAAGCAAGATGTATGAGGTCTTGTGGATCCACATGGTCATGTCACGGGCCATGTGGTGCCCATGCCCTGCTCTATAAAAGGGGTTTTCTCCCATTTTCACTTATCTTTGGCTTGGGGCTCATCCCCATTCCTTGGGGAAGGGTTCTCCCCTTTGGGGAGGCCCTAGATCTTCTTCATCTTCGCTGATCCGTCCTCCTCCAGAATAAGGGAGTTCTTCCAAGGACGCTACACTTCAAAGATAAGCATTCTCTTCTCTCTATCTCCATGTTTTGAGTCGTGGTTTGCTTTACTTATCGTCTTTAGTTGTAATTCCCTTGTAATGGAGTAGATCTCTAGATCTAGGATATAGAAAGTAGTTGTGATGTGTTGTGATGTATGAACTATGTATTTGGATATTTTCTTATGCAATGAAGTGTTTATATCATCATCTATATGTGTTGTGCCTTGTATGTTTTTGACGAAATGTGTGTGAGGTAAATCCATATAAATATAGGGTTAGATCATCATATAGAGGAAGAGCCTTGGAATGTAAGATCATGGGACCTTGTGACAGAAGGTATCCCTTACTTTTTACAGTAGTTCCTTGAAACGGGGATCGACTCTCTACTAGGAAAACTAATTAGAGTTTAATTGTGTGAGAAGGATGTCCCTATAATCGGACTTCCTAAATTACCTTTGCTACTTAATTGCATTAATTTACCGTTAGGAAGTGATCTGTGTAATCTAGGAACGTGGGCCATGGGCCTTGGTGACAGAAGGATGTTCCCTATAATCAGACTTCCTAAATTACCTCTTTAACTTAATTACAGTAGAACTTGAGTAAACTCTTCGGTGCGATCTTCGCGGGATAGTAATAGACTTTAGTTAGAACTCCTACACGAGTGTAAGCATGGAGTTAGGTAGATGAACAATGTATAGGGACATTAACTAGCATCGCAACTGATCCGGTGTTAAGAAGAGGGGGCCCCGCTTTAAGGAGGGTCCTTGGTAAGGTCAATCCAAAGGTAAGCCGATCGGGTAACGGCCTGGTTGACCCGACTGGCTTGTCCGAGCGGAACTAAAGATAACCCGGCAAGGGGCTTGGGTTTCCGACTCAAGGAATCGAGTGGCCGAGCGGAAGAACCGCCCGGCCGAGGCAGGGAAGGGAGGCAGAGGCTGAGTGATTAGACCGCCTAGCCGTTCCACAGGGAAACAGGGGAAAAGGTGTTCAAGCACTAGAGGTCTTCTAAGCCAGGCCGACACATATGTCCGGTCGGGAGAAGAGCTTCAGTCGGGCGGGTGAGCTCTCGGCTCGGGAGGAAGAAGCCCACATGCTCCATGGCTAGGTATTATTTATATTCATGAGGAGAAAGGTTTAACCGTCCCATCAGGGGAATGGTCTAAACTGTAGGAGTATGGCCTCAGACATGCTCCCCTGACAGGACCGTACCGCGGCCTCAGACATGCTCCCCTGACAGGACCATACCGCGGTATGGCCCAGGGCATTTGGACTTCCCGATGTAGGTGCTTGGTGTTCCTTGGGTGCTCTATATAAGACCTCTCATTTCTTCATCGGAGGTACGCCAGTCTTCATCCTGCAGCCACCTTCTTCATCTGTCCCCTTGCCTGACTTGAGCGTCGGAGGGTCGTCGCCGGGGATCTCCCCGGCCCGACTTCTGTGTAGGTTCGCCGGAGATTCGTGCGACCCGGAGGAGACCTACGTCATCGACTAGGAGAGCGCCATGTGCCCAGCGTCCGTTGGTTCAGCGATTTGGACAGGATCAATTTGGCGCCGTCTGTGGGAACGCTCCTGCATCCGATCGGAAACAATGGACGAGGCTGGACGACCGCACACGAGAATGCTCTCCACGAAGGAGCCTGACGCTCTAATCAAGGCAAGAGCAGCTAAGCTCATGAAGCAACGGAAAGAGAATGCGCAAGCCGAGCGGCTGAGCAACAAGCGGCATCAGCCTCCGAGGGCCGAGCGGAAGCATCGACTGCCACAGTCCCATTTCCCTCAAAAGCAGATACTTCGTCTCCCGAATTCAACTTATAGCAAACCCCTCTTCGGGAACCTCAAGAGTGGGAGTTTGATGTCAAGCGATGAATTGACCACATAGGAGGAAGATGGGTGGACGGGCCGTCGAGCGGATGAAGATGGATTGGGATTTGGATCAACCATGAAGCGCACATTATCTCCAGCCTTTCCAGGGCAGGGTGAAAGGTGCGCCAATATAATCTATGCTGTGTATTTTCTGTTTGGCTGTATATTCGAAATGTAGGAAGCAAAATGTTAAAAAACGCAATTGGCATTATCGACCGAGCGGCCTATCTTCATGGTGTATAAGATCCGAGCCACCGACTCAATAAATAAGGCCCCGAGCCATTCGGCTGGAGGTAAATTATCCGAGCCAAGTGCTCGGAGAAAGAAGGCCCCCGAGCCGATCGGCCGGGAGGTTTGTATCCGAGCTAGGAGCTCGAGAGAGAAGGCCCACGAGCCGATCGGCCAGGAGGTTTATATCCGAGCTGGGAGCTCGAGAGCGAAGGCCCCCGAGCCGATCGGCCGGGAGGATTATATCCGAGTTGGGAGCTCGAGAGCGAAGGCCCCCGAGCCGATCGGCCGGGAGGTTTATATCCGAGCTGGGAGCTCGAGCCCGAAGGCCCCCGCGCCGATCGGCCGGGAGGTTTATATCCGAGCCGGGAGCTCGAGCCCGAAGGCCCCCGCGCCGATCGGCCGGGAGGTTTATATCCGAGCCGGGAGCTCGAGCCCGAAGGCCCCCGCGCCGATCGGCCGGGAGGTTTATATCCGAGCCGGGAGCTCGAGCCCGAAGACCCCAGGCCGTTCGGCCGGGCTGCGTATAGAATATAAGCAGCGTTCGAAATCGAAGACCCCGAGCTGTTCGGCCGGGAGGTTTATATCCGAGTTGGGAGCTCGAGAGCGAAGGCCCCCGAGCCGATCGGCCGGGAGGTTTGTATCCGAGCTGGGAGCTCGAGAGCGAAGGCCCCCGAGCCGATCGGCCGGGAGGTTTGTATCCGAGCTGGGAGCTCGAGAGCGAAGGCCCCCGAGCCGATCGGCCGGGAGGTTTATATCCGAGCTGGGAGCTCGAGAGCGAAGGCCCCCGAGCCGATCGGCCGGGAGGTTTGTATCCGAGCTGGGAGCTCGAGAGCGAAGGCCCCCGAGCCGATCGGCCGGGAGGTTTGTATCCGAGCTGGGAGCTCGAGAGCGGAGCCGATCGGCCGAGAGGTTTATATCCGAGCTGGGAGCTCGAGAGCGAAGGCCCCCGAGCCGATCGGCCGGGAGGTTTGTATCCGAGCTGGGAGCTCGAGAGCGAAGGCCCCCGAGCCGATCGGCCGGGAGGTTTATATCCGAGCTGGGAGCTCGAGAGCGAAGGCCCCCGAGCCGATCGGCCGGGAGGTTTATATCCGAGTTGGGAGCTCAAGAGCGAAGGCCCCCGAGCCGATCGGCCGAGAGGTTTATATCCGAGCTGGGAGCTCGAGATCGAAGGCCCCCGAGCCGATCGGCCGGGAGGTTTGTATCCGAGCTGGGAGCTCGAGAGCGAAGGCCCCCAAGCCGATCGGCCGGGAGGTTTGTATCCGAGCTGGGAGCTCGAGAGCGAAGGCCTCCGAGCCGATCGGCCGGGAGGTTTGTATCCGAGCTGGGAGCTCGAGAGCGAAGGCCCCCGAGCCGATCGGCCGGGAGGTTTGTATCCGAGCTGGGAGCTCGAGAGCGAAGGGCCCCAAGCCGATCGGCCGGGAGGTTTATATCCGAGTTGGGAGCTCGAGAGCGAAGGCCCCCGAGCCGATCGCCCGGGAGGTTTGTATCCGAGCTGGGAGCTCGAGAGCGAAGGCCCCCGAGCCGATCGGCCGGGAGGTTTGTATCCGAGCTGGGAGCTCGTGAGCGAAGGCCCCCGAGCCGATCGCCCGGGAGGTTTTAATCCGAGCTGGGAGCTCGAGAGCGAAGGCCCCCGAGCCGATCGGCCGGGAGGTTTGTATCCGAGCTGGGAGCTCGAGAGCGAAGGCCCCCGAGCCGATCGGCTCCCATCCGAGCTGGGAGCTCGAGAGCGAAGGCCCCCGAGCCGATCAGCCGGGAGGTTTATATCCGAGCTGGGAGCTCGAGAGCGAAGGCCCCCGAGCCGATCGGCCGGGAGGGTTATATATTTAAACTCGTAAGCAAATGACCCGTGCTGTTCGGCCGGGCATAAATATTGTTCGAGCGCGGGATATGATACGAAGGCCAAGGTCGCTCGGCCTGGTAAGGAGTTAGCCTTAAAAGGCCGACGAGCTCCGTCGTTAAAGATCGAGAGCCGCACCGACCGGCTATAAATACCCGCGCCGTCGAGCTCCGACGCTAAAGATCTAGAGCCGCGCCGACCGGCTATAAATACCCGCGCCGTCGAGCTCCGACGTTAAAGATCTAGAGCCGCGCCGACCGGCTATAAATATCCGCGCCGTCGAGCTCCGACGTTAAATATCGAGAGACGAGCCGGCGTCTATAAACGTCCGAGCGGAAGACCGACGAGCTCCGTCGTTAAAGATCAAGTGCCGCGCCAACCGGCTATAAATACCCGCGCCGACGAGCTCCGTCGTTAAAGATCGAGAGCCGCGCCGACCGACTATAAATACCCGCGCCGTCGAGCTCCGACGTTAAAGATCTAGAGCCGCGCTGACCGGCTATAAATACCCGCGCCGTCGAGCTTCGACGTTAAAGATCTAGAGCCGCGCCGACCGGCTATAAATATCTGCGCTGTCGAGCTCCGACGTTAAATATCGAGAGACGAGCCGGCGTCTATAAACGTCCGAGCGGAAGACCGACGAGCTCCGTCGTTAAAGATCAAGAGCCGCGCCGACCGGCTATAAATACCCGCGCCGACGAGCTCCGTCGTTAAAGATCGAGAGCCGCGCCGACCGGCTATAAATACCCGCGCCGACGAGCTCCGTCGTTAAAGATCTAGAGCCGCGCCGACCGGCTATAAATACCCGCGCCGTCGAGCTCCGACGTTAAAGATCTAGAGCCGCGCCGACCGGCTATAAATACCCGCGCCGTCGAGCTCCGACATTAAAGATCTAGAGCCGCGCCAACCGGCTATAAATACCCGCGCCGTCGAGCTCCGACATTAAAGATCTAGAGCCGCGCCAACCGGCTATAAATACCCGCGCCGACGAGCTCCGTCGTTAAAGATCGAGAGCCGCGCCGACCGGCTATAAATATCCGCGCTGACGAGCTCCGTCGTTAAAGATCGAGAGCCGCGCCGACCGGCTATAAATATCCGCGCCGTCGAGCTCCGACGTTAAAGATCGAGAGACGAGCCGGCGTCTATAAACGTCCGAGCGGAAGACCGACGAGCTCCGTCGTTAAAGATCAAGAGCCGCGCCGACCGGCTATAAATACCCCACTCCGACGAGCCCCGTCGTTAAAGATCGAGAGTCGAACCCGCGACTGTGAACTTACTGGACGGAACTAAGGACGTCAAATAACGAGCGTTCGCAAGTACTAAATTGATTAAGTCCGATCGGCCATCGGTTTGCCAATACTTTGCATTCACTGAATGCAAACAGTATAGCCAAGCGCTAAACGATTTCGAGGAAAACGAGTCAATTGATTAACCTGATCGGTCCTCTAGTGGGAAACACGTGGAGCTTAACTGACTCTACGAATAAGCACCAAACAGACAGAAGAGGGCAATGAAGGGCAAACAAAAATAGAAGCAAAGGAACACAATTATGCCGAACGGCACGTACAAAAATTTTACATCCGCCGAGCGGATGAAATACAGAAAGTACTTGGAAGAACTCGCCTCACTCCGGGTCCTCAAAATTAAAAAAGGCGTCCGGGATATCGTCAATCATAGCCGCCAGATCTGAAGGGGGAATGCTCAGGTCAGCAGGAAGGTGCCCCCCCTTCTTCAAGTACGCCATGGTGACCTTGACCGCCTCGACAAAAGTTGAGGAGACGTTGCCGCCGAACTTTTGCCGAATCGCTCCGAGCGGAGGTATTCTTGGCGCGCTGCTGCTAGGCGACTCGGCTCTCCCTCCTTATATTTTTTGAGTACTGCCCGGGAAGCGGTTAAGGAATCTTGGACTGCCTTCAAGTCCACCTCAGCCTTTGTGCGTTCTGCCGAACGGTCCTCCCGCTCGACGTTCAGCTGGGCTTCCAGATCCTTGGATCGCTGATCTAGCGCACGGACATCTATTTTCATCTTGTCTAGATCAGCGATCGCTTGCTTCTTCCGGGTAGTAGCACGTTTGGCGTCCGCTTCGCGCTTCTTGACTTGGCCCTCGAGCCGAGCCACCTCCGCAGTCAGATCGGAGACCTTCTTCTGCTCAGCCTCGAAAGCCTGCTTTTCCTTCTCGGCCAAAGGACCTCCGGTGGCTTGGAGTTTCGCCAGGAGATCCTCTAGCTCAGCCAACCGGTGGCTGATAGCGATCTGCTCGGCCCAGCGCTGCATAAGAAATAACGAGTTAAGATACAAAGTGGTATTATTAAGGGAGAATAAGGAATTTACCCCGGTCGCCTGTTGCATATTACTGTCCCCGAGCTGCTTCGGAGTCATGAGAGCTGCCCGAACCTGGGCATCCTCGAAGATCTTGGCTAGCGGACCCTTCAGAGTTATCTCGTGGACAGGGCTCGAAGGTTGGTCAGCAGCCAACAAGTATTCCTCCGAGGGAAGTCGGAGGGTAATCTTGAGGGTCGGACGGTCGGCCAGCTCTTCCTCGGTTGCGGTAGCCTGGCCCGAGGACTCGCCTATAGGGGAAATCTCACCTAAGCGTCGTAGGCGACGGCGAGTCCTCCGAGGAGAGTCAGTGTGCTCTACTTCAAAAGTCGTTGATGTTCCGACCTGCGCCGGGGTTCTGTCCGGGGAGAGGACCTCCACGGACGCGGTAGCCTTGCCCTTCTGAGTGGGTCGTGGGGTAAAGTCCCTTGGGCGTTTCCGCCGAGTATCTAGGGTGGCGGCATCAGCCTGATAGACACTCAGCTCGGCCGGAGCTGAAGAGACAGGGTCTACTTCTACCTCCGCTTCGGCTGCCGAGCGCGCTGGGATAAGGCCCCGCGCGGCAAGCTCTTTTTTAGTGGCCGCTTCAATTTCCACAACCCTCAGTTTTAGGCTCTCAGTAGCCTTCGCGCGCCACATAACTTCGGCTGCAGGAGAAAAAATTAAATCAGTTAGATAAAAAGGTAAAAAGAGTGAAAAAGGTGCTTACACATCCTGCAGGGAAGGCTAGCTCGGACGGGAGAAAGACCGAAGATATACAATACACCCTCGAGGAGCAACTTGTCAATCTTGTACCGCTGACCGGATAAGCGGCTGGCTGCATGGAGGAACGCCGGGCTGCTCCTATATCTTCCAAGCTCCGGCTGAGTCGGCACGGCGGTCTGCCATTGGGTTCGGAAGGCAGGCCGCTCGGGAAGGCGCATATAGAAGAAATGCTCCTTCCAATGCTTGTTGGAACTCGGCATGTCTTGGAACAAAACAAAACCTACTCTAGTTTGAAAAATAAAAGTACCCAACTCGGACTGTTTGGGATAGAAGAAGAAGTGAAAGATTGCTGGGTCCAGAGGAATATTGTTCAGTTTGAAGAGGATGATCACCCCGCTCAGCAGCCTAAAGGAGTTTGGCACAAGCTGGCCGAGCGGAATACGGAAGTAGTTGCAAGCTAATAAAATAAAGGGATGAGGGGGAAACCTAAGGCCGCCCAGGAACTGGTCCCAGAAGAAGCAAATAGTGTCGGGCGGCGGTTCATGAGGACGACCGATCGGGGAGGGTATCTCGATTTTATGGTCGTCCGGGATCCCGTACGTCCGAACAAGACACCGAGCGTCCTCCTCATCAAACCGACTCTCCATGGTCGTATACCATGGATCGTGAACGTTGGTAGCGGGTTCGGAAGAGCTCGCCATCTCGGAAAGACAAAAGGACAGCAAGAAATCGAAGGAATGGGAACGAAAGAGAGGCAAAATGAGTAGGGAAGACCTAGTAAACGAAGAAAGAAGGCTCACTGAGAAGGAGACGGGCGGAAAAGATCACCGGTGAGATGGTAGCCGCCGAAAAATAGGAACTGGATCGCCGGAGGCCGCAGCAGCAGAAGAGGCAGAAGGACAAAGCACGA
The DNA here is from genome assembly GCF_018446385.1 of Zingiber officinale. Lineage (NCBI taxonomy): Eukaryota > Viridiplantae > Streptophyta > Magnoliopsida > Zingiberales > Zingiberaceae > Zingiber > Zingiber officinale. Next base: position 42,620,929 of record NC_055986.1, read on the forward strand.
GCAAGCGTGCGGCAGAGGAGGGGGACTGAGGCTTTATACGGCCGAGGTCGGGCGGCCTCCGTCGTCCGATCCAGGTCACGAGAAACAAGGACGCCATCGGGCCGTCCATTTCAAACGATGGCGTCCCATCATAAGTAACGCCGCCACCACGCAATGGTCGACACGTGGCGCTGAGCGATTCGGCGCATTTAATGTGCACCATACCACGCACACGCAGCCTTAATGGAATGGATTGCCGCCGTTCCCGAGGAGATTCGGACAGGCGGCAACGACGGCAGGCCGCATGAGTCACATCTGAGCGAGCGCCGAACGGCTGAATTCGGCGTACACACCGAGCGGCCTGTAGAATACTTTTAAAACAAAAGGCGACGAGCACCCGCTCGGACACATAGTCCAGTCAGTCGGACTTAAGCGCCTCCTTCGACTAGACTTGAAGGGGAGGCAAGTGATCCGGGGTTAGGAAGAGGGGGCCCCGCTTTAAGGAGGGTCCTTGGTAAGGTCAATCCAAAGGTAAGCCGATCGAGTAACGGCCTGGTTGACCCGACCGGCTTGTCCGACCGGAACTAAAGATAATCCGGCCAGGGGCTTGGGTTTCCGACGCAAGGAATCGAGTGGACGAGCGGAAGAACCGCCCGGCCGAGGCAGGGAAGGGAGGCAGAGGCTGAGCGATTAGAACGCCTGGCCGTTCCACAGGGAAACAGGGGAAAAGGTGTTCAAGCACTAGAGGTCTTCTAAGCCAGGCCGGCACATATGTCCGGTCGGGAGAAGAGCTTCAGCCGGGCGGGTGAGCTCTCGGCTCAGGAGGAAGAAGCCCACATGCTCCATGGCTAGGTATTATTTATATTCATGAGGAGAAAGGTTTAACCGTCCCATCAGGGGAATGGTCTAAACTGTAGGAGTATGGCCTCAGACATGCTCCCCTGACAGGACCATACCGCGGTATGGCCCAGGGCATGTGGACTTCCCGATGTAGGTGCTTGGTGTTCCTTGGGTGCTCTATATAAGACCTCTCATTTCTTCATCGGAGGTACGCCAGTCTTCATCCTGCAGCCACCTTCTTCATCTGTCCCCTTGCCTGACTTAAGCGTCGGAGGGTCGTCGCCGGGGATCTCCCCGGCCCGACTTCTGTGCAGGTTCGCCGGAGATTCGTGCGACCAGGAGGAGATCTACGTCATCGACTAGGAGAGCGTCATGTGCCCAGCGTCCGTTGGTTCAGCGATTCGGACAGGATCAGCAACGAAACATAAATCCAAGTATCTATTCCCTTTCATTCACTTATGTGCTTTTCTCTCTCTCATTTTTCTTTTCTTTCTCTTTAGCGCTTGTGAACCATTTTAGATTGTCTAGATAATTCGCTGTGCGAAGTTGACTAGTGTTTAGTCAACAACCCCTTTGAGATCGATAATCTGTTGTATTACTGACGACATAATCGTGCACTTGCGATGATGTAACAGCTGAGAGCCCTGCTTCTGAGAGGAAATTCATTTGGATACATTCATCTTAATTTTGACTACCATCTTATCTTAACTTTGACCACTATTTCATTTTAACTATTAATCCTACATTATCTTTAGGGCATACTCACAACACACCATATCAACGAGTTTTCCAAGTTTTCCTTAATCATTTCCTTGTGATTCCTCAATGGCCTGACACAATAAACTAACAACTCTCCTTAAAAAGAAAACTGACGGCCTTTTATGTATGTATATTTCCATGCATATAAAATTTTAAATATAAATCATCAACCAATTTGGAGCTATAGATATAGAATTATAACTTTAATATTCATTAAACAAGAGTAGCTTGTTATTTATATATACATCAAACCAAAGGTATACTGATGCCAAAGAATGCACCCTTTCCATTTGGTTTTTCTTATTTTCAGTATATATATATATATATATATATATATATATATATATATTAATAATTACATCAAACTACCCTTGCTTCATCGAGCTTCTCCTCCTTCCTTTATGTCCTCCGGTCACGGAATTCTACATCAAAAATATAAAACCCACGAGATAATTAATTAGCATTTTTTTTGTAAATAAAAATTAATTATATATATACATGAACGCGTACGTGGCGCAGTCGATGTCGACGCTAAGGCGGAAGGAGAGGGAGACGGCGCACTGGCCGGGCAGCGCCGCCAACAGCTGATCTTGTATGTTCTTGATCTGCGTCGCCTCCGTCTTCAGGCAGTTGCAGGCCAGCCTCCGCATCTCCGTTGTCGGCGTCCGGGCCTGCAGGTCGTGCACGGCGGCGCAGCACGTCGGCGACGCGTGGGCCTCCTTCCCCGTTATGTAGTTCACGCACGAAGTCCCCACGATCTTCCTCACGTCGGCGCACGTCAACTGCGCCTCCGCCGCCTCAGCCGCCAGCACCAGCAGAACCATCACCGCCGCCGCCAACGCCGCCTTCTTCATTGCCATTATATTATAGCATGCAATATCCAATCCACTCGATCGATCTTAGTCCATCGACGCATCCAATTCGGCCGAATTTATAACCGTGGCGGCGTTGCGTGAGCGGTGGATTGCTGATGGTAGGTTGAGATGGCAGTGCTTGGAATTTGTTGTTACTTGCATGCTTGAAGACGCTTAGGAAGGTGGCCATGCAACGTAAGGTGGTGACACGTCGGCATCAGATTACTTGAGGATTGATCCGAATGATCTTTAAGTGGTCAATGAGCTCTTAATGGACCACGTCATTTGATGGATAGGACAAGGAAGCTTTTCCTACCGAGCTTGCAATTCTACTAATTCTATTTCTCAATCTTTGTTTGGACGTGCCATTTACGTACGGATGCTTAATTCATTAATCTCAACGTAAATCACGATATCAACTTAATTACGTGTGGGTTCTAATTAGCTTTTCCTACTAAGCATCCATTGCCCGTATGCGTCTATTAACAAAAAGGAGGAAACCAAAGAAGAATCATGCACAATTAATTAGTAAGACTAATTAGTTAGTAATTAATTCTTTCTTAATTATTAGTAGTTTATTTTTTAAGAAAGTGTTTAATTATAATAGATGTCTCAAATTTGTGTCAAATGGACTCCAAATTCTATTCATGTTTATTTTTTCAAATTTTGAAACTTATAAGATTGTCATTACTTTTGACCAAAAGTAGTCTTATAACACTCAAAATAAGAGAAAATAAAGATGGACAAACTCAAAGGAATACTAGGAGTGTAATAAGTCCATATTGTACTAATTTAAAGCCTCTAGGATTATCTAACACTTTTAATAAAAAAATATTTAGCAACGAAAAAAATCAAGTTGATATTAAATAAATAATTAGCAGTTAATTAAATGTAATTATCTATTATTAAATTGCTAATTAAATATCTACTAGTTATTTAATCACTAATTAAACAATTAGCCATTATTAAATTGTTAACAAATAACCATCATCTAATTACTAATTAACCATTAATTAATTAATGATTAATTATTTACTTACTAATTTGATAATTAGCAGCCAACAATTAAAATTGATAATTACTTTAAATCAATTATTAATTATATAGAGTTTGGAAATAGCATTTTGCAAAAAATAAGGTAAGACTGCTACAACGCATCCTTTCTCGGGAGAGCAGGACTTGGTATAGCGAGAGTTTCATATACCGGATTGCTCTTTTATTAATTAAATGTACGTTATGTTTCCCTGATCAATTAATAATTAGTCGGAGTTTGATTGCTAATTTAATGAATTAATTAAAGTTATGGAAAGTTACATGAAATTATTATTAAATTATTTACATTTAATTATCAAGATATTTAATTAATTATTAATTGAAGTATTAATTAATTAAATAAAAAAGTAGTTTATTAAATTACAAAAATTAATCATTTAAAATAATTAGTCTGATTATTTTTTGAATTTTTGGACGCATAAGTAGTCAAAGAATTTTGGTCAAAATTTTGACGACCTTAAACAACTTTAATCCTATAAAATTGTCAGTACTTTTAATCAAAAGTGTTTAATGACTAGCTAATCTATGGGTTGAGCGAAGTGAAAAAGACAGAGCGGCACTTAGGCAAATACGTATCTTTTGATAAATTTTAAAATATAATACATCCTTTGTGTATTCCGTAAAGTTAGATGCAATCTATTAATAATTGAATCAATTAAATTTGTCATTGAAATTGAATCATAAAATTTGTTTTAACTAATCCACTCTTTCCTATGAAAATTAAAGAAACCGATAGAAAAATCAATTAATTCTATTGAAAATCAAAATAATTAACTGATATTTTACCCTTTTTAACATTTCATTTGAAAATCAAGCCCCATCGCCGCCGCCTCATAGGCCATCGATATCCAGATGTGGATGCATCTAATTTCCTTGAAGTTGTTCAGAACCAGGTGGTGCTGTCGAGGATAAAGTTCTTTGTGTTGATCGGTAGGAGATGCAAGGATGCGTCGGCGCTTCAAGTACCAAGTGGGGATGATGAAATCGGCATGGACGGAGACGGAGTAGATGCAAGGGGGCCGGGCAAGGGAGTGGAAGTGGCGGGACACGATGCAATAGCTAGCGCCCCAAGCTAACTCATGTGCGAATATAACTTATATTTGCAAGGGAGTGGAAGTGGCAGGACACGACACAACAGCGCCCCAAGTTGGCAGGACATGGCGTAACAGCGCACCAACTTGACTCGTGTGGAAGTGGCTGGATGCACATGAGGTGTAAATCCAGGGCTTAGATTTACATTGAATCAAGTTGACTAATGTGTGAGTACAACTTAAGCACTTCAAATTTCAGATCAATCAAAATATAGTTGTTGGGTTCAATCAAAGCCTCACATTGGAAAGATTTGATAAAGATTGTGAAGTTAAAAGGATGCATAATATCTCCATTGGTATAAGGTCTTTTGGGGAGAGCCCAAGAGTAAAGCCATGAGGGATTAGACCCAAAGTGGACAATATTATGTTATTGTGGAGATATATGGGCATCCTTTTGCACAACAAATGGTATCAGAGTCATGGTCCAATCCAGATGCCATGTGGGTGGCCTTGATTGAAGTTGACGGTGGGCCTGAAGTAGGTCAGGGTGACTAGATGCTCGTGGATAGGCCCGAAGCAGGTCAGGGTGACCGGATACTTACGGGGAGACCCGCAGCATATTAGGATGATCATATGCTTGTGGCAAAGGTCTCGAAGCAGGTCAAGGTAACCGGATGCTCGCAGGGAGGCCTGAAGCATGTTAAGGTGACCGAATGTTCGCGGGAAGGCCCGGAGTAGGTCAAGGTGACCGGGTGCAGATGCTTGTGGGGAGGCCCAGAGCAGGTCACGGTGACCAGACGCTCACAAGGAGGCCCGGAGTAGGTCAAGGTCACCGGGTGCAGATGCTTGTGGAGAGGCCCATAGCAGGTCACGGTGACCAGATACTCACGGGGAGGCCCGAACCATAAGAGTAATTGTTGTCCTTCATTTGAAGGGAGGATTGTTGGGGTTCAATCAAAGTCCCACATTGGAAAGATTTGGTAAAGATCATGGGGCTAAAAGGATGCATGATATATCTCCATTGGTATGAGGTCTTTTGGGGAGAGTCCAAAAGCAAAGTCATGAATGTCTAGGCCCAAAGTGGATAATATTATGTCATTGTGGAGATATGCGGACATCCTTTTACACAACAATAGTTTTTTCAAATTCTATAACATTAAACTCAACATTGAATGACCATAACTTGGTCATTCATTGCAGCTATGGGTGAGTCCTCCTATAAAAGGAGGTTGTGAGCCAAAGCAGAGAGCAAAAAAGCAAAAGAATTTCTTCACCTCCATTCCCTGATTCTTTCCTCTCAGCCATGCATCCGCTTGACTGAACTACTCGTGATAGTAATCAGGTGCATTCTCCGTTCACCACAAACAACTAGTGCTTGGTTGTGTTCATGGTCCTGCCATGTATCCTAGGAAACAGATGACCCGAGAGAACATCAAAGCACATCCGGAGGTGGGGCAAATCTGCTTCAATGAAACTACGTTGAGCGCAGGTCTCAGCATCTCCCTTGGCAAATTTCTTTCCCGACTCGGTGACTCTCCTTTCGGACTTGGTGATGCTAAGTAGCAATCTTCTTGAAAACCTAGTAGCTTGGCCTAACTTTCAAGGCCGATAGCCTAAGATTATTTGTTCAAGTCATCTCAATAGATAAGTCTGAATTTAGTTTGTAAATTCAGTATTTTTCTCCAAAATCTCTAGCAATAGATTGTCCAAAAATCTTGAAATAGAGTCATTTTTGTTGAGATAACTACAGAAAGTGTTGAGGTACAACAAACTTATCACATGAAAGTCCCCCTCCGCTCTGATTAGAAATGTTCCAATCAATGATGGGGAAAGGCCAGAGAAATTCATTGGGTTGAACTTTAAGAGATGGCGACAGAAGATGCTCTTCTACTTGACCATGTTCAATCTAGCTCGGTTCTTGACTGAGGGCCCTCCCAAGTATATTGAGAATGCTGATGTTCAGACTATTAATACAGTGGAGGCATGGAATCATTCCGAGTTCCTTTGCCGAAACTACATCCTTAACTATCTTGCTGACTTATTGTACACAGTGTATAATATAAAGTGAATGACTAAGGAGCTGTGGGAGTCCTTGGATAAGAATTACAAGATGGAGAATGCGGGGGTCAAGAAATTCATTATGGGTCAATTCCTAGACTACAAGATAGTTGACTCTAAGATGGTAATTAACCAAGTCCAGAAGCTTCAAGTGATCCTGCACAAGATCCACTGATGTACGTAGATTATATACACTTTTATGAATATTTTGATGCACATTCATGTACTTTATTTACGCTTGATCTATGCACTTTTACACCTTTCATCATATTTTTAGCATAATTACTTTTATTTGTCAGAGATCTTCTCTTTGTGTGTTTTCTTATTGACAAGATGTGCTTTTGGAGTGAAAATGGCGTTGGTGGATGACTTAGATAACAAACAAAGAAAAAGGGTCCAACCGTGTGGAATCTACACGGTCGTGCCACATGCCCAGAGGAGGAGAAGGCTCCGGCTGTGTGAACCCATACGGTTGTGCCACAAAGCATAGAAGAAGTAAGCCCCAACCGTGTGGAATTTATATGGCCATGTCGATGAACCAAAGAAGAAGCAGGCTGCAGCCGTGTAGAATCCACGCGGCCATGTGGAATTTCCAGAGATGAAGCAAACTGTGACCATGTGGAATCCACATGGCCGTGCCACCAGACCAAAGTCGAGGTAGCTTTTGGCCATGTGAATTCACACGGTCGTGGCACAAGTCATGCCTCGCCCATGCCTTACTTTATTTAAGGAGAGGTCTTCCCCTTTTCAATGGGAGGAAGGTTCTCCCCTTTTGAAGATCTGGACTTCTTCAGCACTTTCTTGGATTATCTGGAGTTGAATTCAACATCTCCATCACTCTGAAAGTTTGGATTGGATCTGAAGACTACTCTTCGTATAAGATAAGCTTTTTCCCTGTCTCTTCTTGAGTTTTGGTTATTTTGGATTAGATATTGATGTCTTGTGATTCAATCCTCCTAGTTATGGAGTAGATATCTTGTTATAGGATTAAGGGAGTAATTGTGATGTGAATTGATGTAGAGCTTATGAATTTACCAATTTCCTATCTATATGACATTAGTATGACTTGTATCTATTTGATCTTATATGTGTGTAGTGTGTTTGAGCTTAATTTTCATGTTTGTGTAGAATTATTAATCTTGTAGGAAGAATACCTTAGATCGTATGGCCGAGGGGCCTTAGTGACAAGGGTATCTTATTTCCAGATATTTAGGGTATTGCCTTGAAAGGAGAAGTAATTCTCCACAAGAAAGTCGGGAAATTGACATAATTGTTATTTCTTTCTCTATATTATTAATGTAGACACTCAGCATTCTACATTCAACATAGGTAGAATCATCATGATGCTACCCACCATACACCTGGCACACATGCACACACAACATATGTATGATCGACATAATCCTCCAATTAGTACACACCAAACATACTCACAACATAGGTATAAATCATCTTGATACCTCCAATAATGCATACCGAACCTGTGTGCATATATCATCGTAGGTAAAATCAACAATACCCCTCAAACAACACTCACATGACATATATACACATATGCCAAGAGTATAATCAACATATACTTCCAATAAGGCATACTAAACCTAGGTGCACTCACAAATCACACATAATCAACAAAATACCTCAGATACCACACCAAACACATATGTATATATCACAACACCGATGTAGTATATAACTAAGGGGCTCTAGTGATAAGCATATCACATTACCAGACTTCATAAGAATCACTTTCATTTAGTAGCATAAGATATGGATTAAGATAGTATTCCAACTTGACCTCCGCGGGGAAGAGCCGGTAATAAATCTAACTTCCTACAAGTGCATATGAATAAAGGATGGGTGATAGGTGATCTATGATACATTGATTAGCATTACAATGAAAGTGAACCCCTAAAACATTACTCCGACCAAGTTCCTCAACTTTCTCTCTTTTTCTCTTACTTACTTTTCTTGACATATATGATTGTGATCTTCAACTTTTCAATAGTTTAGCTAGTTTATTGTGCTTATATATGATCTCTGTGGGATCGATATTTTTGTTACTTGATAACACCTGTATACTTGCAAGCACACATCAAGATTTTGGCGACGTTGTCAGAGACTGCGCATATAACATTAGTTGATAAACACTTGAGCTAGTCTAAACTTATTTTTCTTTCACATTTTGTAAATATTTCTATAATTCTATATTTTTAGATATAACTTGCATTTGCTTACTTTTATTTCTATAATTTCCTTCTTGTAATTTAAATTCTGTACTTTGAATTGCCTACACTTTGATTCTTGTATCTATATTTGAAAATTCTATTTTTCTCTACATTTAAATTCTACGATTGGAATTAATGTAATCTTGTTCTTGCATGCGAAGATCTAATCTTACAAGAGATATATTTCTACTTGATCTTGAAATTGATAGAACCTATCAAAGAAGAAGAAACCTGCAAAGACAATAAGAAGAACAAGCATCATCTGAAATGACAAACAAACCTCTAAAGGATTACGTAGAACCTTATGCTTGTGAGTTTCGGTCTAGCATGATCAAGTCATCCATTGAAGCAAATAATTTTGAGATAAAGCCTATAGTTATTCACATGATGCAGCAACATCAGTTTAGGGGTGGACCACATGAAGACCCAAACCAGCACCTAGAGGTATTTTATGAGATATGTGAGATAATGAAAATGAACGGAATCCCGACCGAAGCAGTGAGATTGATATTGTTTGGTTTTTCTTTAAGGGATAGAGCCAAGTTGTGGCTCACTTCTATGCCGGCAAATAGTATCACATCATGGGAGTAGTGCGAACGCAACACGAGCAATTATTCCTTGACAAATTCTATCCTCCAAGCAAAACCACACATATGTTAAATTTGATTGCTAGTTTCAAACAAGCTGATACAAAATCTCTATATAAAGTTTGGGATAGATTTGAGAAATATACTCAGAATTTGCCCTCACCATGGACTAGAGAAATGGTTAGTCATCAACACATTTTATAATGACATCAACTACTACACCAAAAAATCCATCGACTCTACGGTTGGAGGGGCACTATGAACAAAGGTCTAGATGAAACTTAAGAAATTATGGAGAGTGTGCCTCTTAATCACCACCAGTAGACATCTGAATGAAGTGGAAACTCCTTTTTTGGAAACCCAACTAAAGCATCGGGAAAATTTGATGTTGACGCAGTAACGCTTATGTCAGTAAGGATTGATGCCTTAATGAAGAAGTTAGAATCAATGGGAACCGGTATGGTGAACACCATTGTAGGAGTGTGTGATACATGTGGAAGTGCTGAACATGTGCAAGAAGTTTGCCCATTTAGGGCGCTACAAGAAAATAGATATTTAGCGACAAATTTTTTTGTCGCTAATACATAAATTATCATCGCCGAAAATTATTTGCAACGATAAAATTTCATCACTAGGGTCGTCGTTATAAGCTTGTTGCAAACACATTTTAGTGATGAAAATATACAAATCATCGCTAATCATTTAGCGATGTTCCAATATTCATTGCTAAATAATGATATATCGTCACAAAGATATTAACAACGACTTAAATATATCATAGCTAACATTCATGTTAGCGACGATATAATTTATATCGTCGCTAATATCTTTGCTACGATTTGAGTGTTTTTCGTCGCAAAACACATAAAATCTTGTGGTAAATAATGGACCATTTAGCGACAAAATAAGATATATTCATCGCTAAATACTTTGCAACGTTTTGTATAATTCGTCGCAAAACAAAAAATGATCTAATCGATTTGTGCAGATAGTTTAGCAGTGAAACATTTTTAGTGTCATCTCTAATAGCCCATATTAGCGACGAAAGGCTCAAAATTCATCGCTAAAATTTTTGCTACAAATATTTATCATCGTTAAACAATAAAAGTTCGTTGCAAAAAGGTTACGATGAGTTCCGATATATCAGAGTGGTTAGCGACGAATTATAAAATTTAGTCGCTAATATCTTTGTTTAGCGACAAAATAATCCTATTTTGTCGCTAACCACTATTTTTTTTAAATTTTTTTTTTTATTTTCGTTTATATCCTGTATATAGATTTACAAACATACCAATCATCACAACTGATCTTGTCCGAAGTCGTGAAGATGGAAAGCTGGGGATGTGGTAGTCTCGCTGACTGGATGAAGACCTGCTCCTATATGCAAAACAAAACCAAACCAGGGAAGGGGTCCCTAGCGTTGATCCTCCGACGCTCAAGTTAGAAGCAGGAAAAGAAAAAGTAAGAGTACTAGGGACAGAGGTGAATCTTACCTTTCTTTATACCTAGCATACTCTTTTATATCTTTCTTAGTGACCCTCCATCTTCTCCTATTTTAATGATATTAATTATCGATAGAAAGTATCTTTGTCTTAGCTTCTTCTCATTTAATGATAGATAGAGTGTTCTCTTTTATTTTCTCTTTCTCTTATTAATTATTCATCTTTTCCTCTTTTATTATTTTATTGGTTCATTATGTGTACAATGCTAAAATCATACCTCGAGCCGGACGGGTGGCTTGTTCGGCTCGGGCTCCTGGCCCGCTCAGCTTGGTTTCCTGTCAACCGGGTTGACCAGACACTAGTTTAGTCATATGGCCGACCGGACAATGATCCCTCCGATCAATCGATGAGACGCTTCCCGCTCGGGTGCCGCTGAGCCTTGCTTAAGTCCTGGCGTTGACTGCCTTGACTTTAACCTACACAGTGACAATTGACTCTTGCCAGGTAGGCTCCTCCTTATCGCCGCATCACAAGTCTCCCCTTCAAGTCTAGTCGAAGAAGGCTGCAAGGCCAACTGACTGGATATGATGTGTCTTCGGCAACTTTGAGGCCCGTTCGGCCCAAATGCTACAGTGTCCGATCAGACTGTGCTTAATTTGTAATCACTGATCGACCCACAAGCCAACGCCACTCAGCTTCATTTTTCCGTTGTCGGGTTCATCCCTATGACCCGTTCTTTGCGCCGATCGGGATATTGAGCAGCAACACTTGGCACATGTTTTCCTTTTCCTTACGCGTCCTCGGGCGACTTCAGTCTTGGCTGATGTCATCCAGATTTCTTGAAGACCGTGTAAATCCCTGATAGTTATGGCCAAGCACATGACCATATCTTTTTAATTAAGCTCATTAAATGCTATCCGATGACCGAAGGACACGTGCCCCTCATTGTCGCCGCATGCTCGATGTGACAAGCAGATATTCTCTTGTAACGATGTGTGCGCCTTTTCAAAATCAACGATGGGATCTTCTTCTAGGTTTCTGTAGCTTTAGATCAGATGACTGAGGTCGATCGACCACGAGGTTTAAAACCTCACGTGCGCCGTCATCTTCCTCATTTTGCGTCTCCGCCTTCGAACTTTCCAGCGACACTAAGCTCTTCTGGCGCTCGTAGTGATCTCTCTAGTAAGCTCTCTGTACCCTTCAACCGGATATGTTCATTTTTCCTAACGTCTTTCCTTTCAATTGAACTTCTTCATTGTTTCTCGTCTATGTCCATTTTCGATGGCAAGCTCTTCTCAACCTCCTGTCTCCATCCTTGGGCTCTAGTACACGTCTATTGAGTCCAGGTTCGACGGAGGCGATGCTGAGAGTTTGAGAGATGCCTTTGAAATTCCCTCTGATTATCAAATTGGTCTTCCTTCAGCTTTTAACTGCCTGAACGAGCCGCCTCTGGGTTTTGTATGCTTCTTTAGGGACCAATTTACCATAGGGTTGCGGTTCCCAATCCACCCTTTCTTCTCTGCCATTTGTAAATATTTTCATATTTCTCTCCATCAACTAATGCTAAACTCCTTTCGGCTGCTATGCGAGGTCATCATTTTGTTTCGCCTACACGACATTTCCCTTACTCTCGGCTCTTTCACTATTTCTATTATTCAAAAATTGTCTTAGCCGAGGACTTTTCTCTTCCAAGCCCGAGTGGGTCTAGTCTTCTTTGAAAAGATGTCGTCCTTCCAAGCTTTCTAGAGCGGCCGGACTTCTTGACTAGGTGGCAATTAAAGGTGTCAAATCCTCCAGAGCTCAAGAAATACAAGAGCCACTCGGACTACCTTCATGCAACTTCTAGTTTGGCTGGTCAGAAATATCATATACACAAGTTGTTGCCGGAGGGTGTCCTCTACGTGTTCGGCCTGAGCCCGATCCGCACAAGGCTTTCGTCCAGCCTAGGTATGGTTCTTCTTAGTCTAACTTTTGAATCTAACTGATTTCTCTTTTTCTTTTACAGATCAAGTCATGTTGCGCGTACATCTGACCGACAAAGCCAAACTCGCGGACACAGAGATCAATATTACGGCCATGACTGAGTTAGAGAACCACGACTTGTAGCAGATCGACTCTCATGAGGATCCACTCGAAGAGAGTACAAGAGCCCCAACTCAAGGGAGTGATGGAGTAGCCAGCCATATGGTTGGAGGTAAAGTGATTGTCGCAACGAATCCCCCACTCGAGTGTCTTCCAATAATTCTAGTCATCGAGGCCATGGAATCGACTTCTTCTAGGGAGCCGTTAATAAGCCGAAAGAGGCACCGTGCGGAGATTGCCACCCGATCTACTACCTCTGTTACATAGACTCTAACCAGGACCAGTCCACGTCTTTTATCCGAGCAGGGTGAAACCTCCACCCCTTGCGCCCGAGCAAGTAATGGTTGTCCCACATACTTCGCTTTCATCCGATCGGACGTCGTCTTTGTTCGGACTGTAGCAAGGAACAATTTGTGCATCGCCTGTCGCTTTTATACCGCCTCCACTGATGAAAACTCAGAAGTCTGGCATCCGGCCGGTGTCAACGTCTCAGTCGACTGGCAGAGCAACCTCAGCCCCATCTGATCTGAGTGGCCAGTGCCACATAGTGACGGTCATCCATCTGCCTACGGACAAGTGGCACAACTCTAACAGTACTGAATCTCGAGCCCCGTAGCACCAAATAATTATCTAGGGGCCACTAGCACAAATATGGGACGACGCACAAGCCCGTGCGATGGTCATGCCTTGAGGGGCGCTTGTTGATAGTCATACGTAGATGTTTACTGGGGTAAGTATTTTACATGTTAGTATTCGTCGCTACTCGACCCTAATAAAAAAGTTTACTTCCTCGCAGTATTGGGTAGAGAGCCTAGCCATGTGCCAAAGGCTCGTATTTTTGGAGTAGGAAGTCAAGCAACTACGGGCACCGAGCGGCCAATCATCTACTTCCCAGGCGCAGCTGGAGCATATGAGTGCTGAGATGACTCAACTAAGAGTCGATTTGAGTAAGAGCTCCGAGTAGTTGGAGGCGGAGAAGAGCAAAGGTGCTGAGCAGGCTGCACAATTGGCTCGGCGTGATAAACAGGTTAGCTCCTTCGAGTCCAACCTCAATTTGGCCAACACCAGGAAGCTCTGGGCCATCGAGGACTTGGAGATAAAAAAAATAGAGAGTTTCAGGTGTTGGCCCAAAACCTAAAGGAGGCTGAGGCCACATTGAAGGCCGACCGGGATGTACAATCGACCGAATAGACCGCCGCGAAGACCCAGCTCGACACCAAAGATGAAGAGATGGCCAAGTTAAAGGAAGAGATGAAGGCATCCCGAGCGACCTTAGAGAGTTATCAGGGAACTGAGTTGAGTAGGTTCGATCTCATGAAGCAGGTCTACATCCGCTCAGGGCACCAATCGGGCACTCCGTCTATTCGACCTTGCTATCGACGGGACTCTCCATCAACTGAAGGAAGGCAGCTACCTCTCCACCGCTCTAACAAGCAAGATTATTAGCCGGGACAAGTTGACTGAGTCGTTGCCCGATGATGTTTTAGATTATCTTGAGTGAGCCTGCTCATGCGAGTTTTGCTTCTATAATTTTTTGAAGTATCAATGAATGATCGTTCGTCTGGCGAACCATTTTTTCTTTGTCCCTTTCATGCAGTTCGACATTTTTAGTTTTGACTAGTATTCAGTTCACGCACTGCTGCGCAAACCAGAGCGAAACTGAGTCATTTATGCCCCCAAGTGTGGTTTCATGATCTTCTGATCGACAATGGGTTATCTGAATTTATAGCCGATCAATCAGTTCCATGTTGAAGGTCGCCACTCAACTTTTGCTCGTGACTAGGATTTAAGGTCACCACTCGATTGTTGATGAAGACTGGGGTTTAAGGTCGCCACTCGACCGTTGACGGAGACAAGGGTTTAAGATCACCGCTCGACCGTTGATGGCGACAAGGGTTTAAGGTCACCACTCGACCATTGATGGCTACAAGGGTTTAAGGTCACCGCTTGACCGACCGTTGATGGCAACAAGGGTTTAAGGTTGCCACTCGACCGTTGATGGTAATAAAGGTTTAAGGTCATCACTCGACTGTTGGTGAAGACTAGGGTTTAAGGTCACTACTCGACCATTGACCGAGACTAGGGTTTAAAGTCATTGCTCGACCGTTGACGGAGACTAGGGTTTAAGGTCACCGCTTGACCGTTGATGGCGACAAGGGTTTAAGGTCATCGCTCAACCATTGATGGTGACAAGGGTTTAAGGTTGCCGCTCGACCGTTGATGGCAACAAGGGTTTAATGTCGCCACTCAACTTTTAACTTGGCCAATCAGCTCAAGAGTCTAGAAAACTTGTTTTTTATTCATATCTGTCCTGTATCCAGAAGGCATATGCACAAAGACATCTATGTTTACTTACGCACCTCTTATCCGACCCTATAGGGTTGGAGATGATTCGTGCTCCATGGCCGCTCGAGCCACCTTCCGTCTTTGTCCTCTAAGTAGTAGGCCCCTGAGCGTAGTTTCTGTATGACCTTATAAGGTCCTCCCCATGGCGCCTCGAGTTTGGTGACATCATCGACCGACTTAATTTTCTTCCACACCAGATCTCTGACCTGGAAAGACCTCGAGATCACCCTTCGGTTGTAGTTCTACCTCATCCGCTGTCAGTATGCCATTAGCGGGACGACGATTTTAACCCACGATTCATCCACCAAGTCGAGCTCCATTAACCTCCGCTCAGTATTTTCCTCATCGTAGAGTTGCACCAGGTCAGATTCTACTCCAACCTCTAAGGGGAACACTGCTTCCCCTGGAGCTAGAAAATTATTCATTCAACTAAGTATTCAATTCCTAGCAACTTGTAAGAGCTTTTAGTGTGTAAAAGGCTTCTCCGCCTTCAGAGAATGAGACATTTTTAGTGCGCCTGTTCAACCATCTTGGATTAACAACCTTCTTGGTTGTAACCAAGTCACATCGCTGAGTTCCTTTCTCTCTTTTCTGTTAGTTGATTTTGTTTTTATTATTGTTGCGATATTTTAGAGTTGAAAGTTTTGAGGAGGGTATTTTTATTTTACAAGCAATTCACCCCTCCCCTATTGCCGACCCCGCTACACCAACAAGTAGTATCAGAGCCAGACCGCCTTAGAAGGACTAACCGCCAACTGAAGCACAAAGATCAAGACGATGGCTGGAACAAGCATTCATCCCCCGAAATTCGATAGAGACTTCCCGACATGGAAGCGTCGAATGGAGATATTCTTTAAGACTGAATTTGATATACTTCTAATCATGAAATATGGGTTTTCAGCCCCCAAAGACAAGGAAGAATACAACTGGACGAAGAAGGAGCAAACCAATTTCGTGGCCAACGGAAAGGCTAAGTTCCATCTGCTCAACGTTCTGTCGCCCCAGGAGGTACTCGGATCGGAAGCTACGACTCCGCCAAAAACCTCTGGGAAAAATTTCTGGAGCTCCATGAAGGCACCTCAGAAGTGAAACTAGCAAGGCGCGACATCCTCCGGACTCAACTGACAAATCTCCGGATAAACAACGGCGAAAAGGTAGCGTAACTCCAAGCAAGGATAAAGGAGCTGATAAACAAACTGAAGCAGCACTATTGGTAAGGAAGTTAAACAAATTTATTAAAACTAGCAAATTTAGATCACAGTCGAGGAAATATCAACGCAACAAAAGGACGGCCCGATGTTACAACTACAACGAGGAAGGACACATCAAGGATGACTGCCCAAAGGTGAAGAAAAAGAACAATGAAAAGGTAAAGTACAAAAGACTGACGTCCTCGAAGCGCAGGGTCTGAAGGCTACATGGGATGAATCATTATCCTTGGAATCAGAAGTCGAAGTATTCTCAGGAGTAGCACTGATGGCCAACCATCAAATCTTTGAAGAAACCAACTCGGAGATGAGCATAGATGAAGGGGGAGGACCATCAGAAGAAGAAAGCTGCGATGAAGGAGGAGCATCAGAAATAGAGGTAAGTTAGGTACGTAAACTAACTCCCAAGCAGTCTTTTCAATTCATCAAAGTACTCACTAAAGATTTAGTTAAATTAGAAAAGGAAAATAGTGAGTTAAATTTAAATTTAGCAAAAGCATATCCTCTAGAATTGTACAATAATTTAAAGTTAGAAAATGAAAAATTGAAAATTGAAATTGGAAAATTGAAAAATGATCATACAAGCTTAAATAAATTTCCAAAATCAAAACTTAAAGTTTATGGAAAATTAAATTGTAATATTAGAAAACATCAAGGACAACTTAGAGAAGTTTCCAAAAGTTATATACCCCCTAAGTTGTTAATTAATCCAGTAGGAAGGAACCTATACTAGTTTCCAAAATTCTTTTTAAATTAATTCTTTTAAAAAAAAAAAATAGCGCTTTCAGCAAGAAAAATTAAACAGTTAATTTCTTTTGAGGCTTTGTCTAAGGAAGTGGTTGTTGCTCCAATAACCAAGAAGGCCTAGTACCATGCCACGACCTGGAAGCCAAAATATTGAAATAAAATATTTAATTAACTTTCTAGTAAAAGCATTAAAATAAAATAATGCTTTAAATTTTTTTAAAAATGTTTCAAAAATATTTTCACACTTAGAATTTTTTTCATAAATATTTTAATTTATAAAAACTCTCAAAAATATTTTTACCAAAGGTAAAAATTTTCTCTGAAATTAGAAATTTTTTTACTAAGAAAATTCTTAAACATTATTTTTTGTTTGACTTAGAAATTCTCAAAAATAATTTTTACAAAATTCTCTAAACTAAGAAATTTTTTTGTGAAATTATTTTGAAATTTTTTTACTTAATAATTACCCCTTTTTTTTTATGTGATCAAAGGGGGAGAGATAGGATAAATTTAGGGGGAGTTTTTAGGGAGTTAATATTTTTTTAACATTTTTTAGTGTTGCAAATTCTATTATTGCAATCTTTATGCTTAAACTATTAGTTTAGTAATTTCTTCAAATTATTGTTTGTCTATTTTTTCCCTAACTTGAACTTGGGTTGATGCACATCAAAAAGAGGGAAATTGTTAAACCCCGTGCTTGTTTTGATGTGATCAACCAAGTTAGGTTAGGTCCTGCTTGTTATTTGATCCTTGTGTCTAAGTGTGCAGGAGCTTAGGAGCGCAGGAAGTTAAGCGGAAGACGCAGCTAGCGAGAAGGATGACACGGGAAGGGAGTCGACAAGCTCGGTGCGTCCAAAGGACGAGAGAGCTGCGAAAAAGTACACCGGCGGATGAGAAGAATGTGCACGACATTCGAGGGACAAGAAGTCGGGTCAGAAGCCTGCTCGAGGAGAAGGCTAGAAATTAGGTTGGGGTGAACCCTATTTCGGTTGGCCGCAATCACCCATGCATTCGGAGCCTCGGAAGAAGAAAATAAGTCAAAAGGAGCTGGAAAAGCTAGCTGGAGGCACCTTCAACGAAGTGCTGAAGGCGCCTGCGCTGACTGCAGGCTTGGAGGCGCCTTCATTGCCTTGAAGGTGCCCTTAACCTTGTACAGGGTGCCTTCAAGGCCATTGAAGGCGCCTTCGTCCCAGTCTAGATGACTGTTGCGAGTTTGGATAGAGTTTTATCCGTTGGATCTGCTGGAGGCACCCTCAACCTTGTTGGAGGCGCCCTCAAGGCTCGAGGTAAGTTTTCCAGGAGCTATATAAAGGCCCCTGGAGCTAGGAAATTATTCATTCAACTAAGTATTCTATTCCTAGCAACTTGTAAGAGATTTTAGTGTGTAAAAGGCTTCTCCGCCTTCAGAGAAGGAGACTTTCTTAGTACACCTGTTCAACCGCCTTGGATTAACAACCTTCTTGGTTGTAACCAAGTCACATCGCTGAGTTCCTTTCTCTCTTTTCTGTTAGTTTATTTTGTTTTTATTATTGTTGCACTATTTTAGAGTTGAAAGTTTTGAGAAGGGTATTTTTATTTTACAGGCAATTCACCCCTCCCTTCTTGTCGGCCCCGCTGCACCAACAAATTGGTGTGGAATCTGATTAAAGATGACTGTATGACTAAGATAATACTGGTTGATGCCTTATGGAACTGGATTTGATATAAGAAATCAAAGACAAGGTAGTGGCCCAGTTGATGGCTTACCGGCAAAGGATGAAGGAAAATTATAATAGGAGAGTCATTCCTTAATTTTTTTTGGCCAGAGATCTAGTTTAGAAGCGGGTCAAACCGGTCGATGACATCAACAAGATGGAGCCCTAGTAGGGAGGACCATTCGAGGTGTTACAAAAACTCACCTTGAGCTCCTACTATCTCAAAGATATAGAAGGGAAAAGATTAGAGCAACCCGAGAGTGCAAATCATCTACAACCCTATAGGGCTTGAAAAGTACGCCTGTAATTTGTTCATGTATTATGTTAAAATTTTATATTTTAATGAGAATGAAGGCGAAGTCACTCAAAAAATTTCTCTAAAATTTATTTATCCCTCGGGTTTTAAACTGGGCCAATCCCAGACTCCCAAGCCATTCGACCGAGTTAGAAATGAGTATGCTCTTGCGCCTATAAATTTTAAGCCCCTGAGCGATCGGACCTGTCCTAGACTCCCAATCCATCCGGCCAGATTATAAGTGAGCATGCTCTCGCACCTATAAATTTTAAGCCCCTAAGTGATCGGGCTTGTCCCAAACTCCCGAGCTATCCGGTCGGATTATATGCAAGCATGCTGTCGCGCCTATAAATTTTAAGCCCTCGAGCGATCGAGCTTGTCCTAGACTCCCGAGCCATCCGACCGGGTTATAAGCAAGTATGCTCTTGCGCCTATAAATTTTAAGCCCCCAAGCGATCAAGCCTATCCGAGACTCCCGAGCCATTCAGTCGGATTATAAGTAAGCATGCTCTCATGCTTATAAATTTTAAGCCCTCAAGCGATCGAGCTTTTCCCAAACTCCCGAGCCATTCGGCCGGGTTATAAGCGTGCATGCTCATGCCTATAAATTTTAAGCCCCTGAGTGATTGGGCTTGTCCCAGACTCCCGAGCCATCTGGCCAAGTTATAAGGGAGCATGCTCTCTTGCTTATAAATTTTAAGCCCCCAAGCGATCAGGCCTATCCCAGACTTTCGAGCCATCGGACGGGTTATAAGCGAGCATGCTTTCGCGCCTATAAATTTTAAGCCCCAGAGTGATCCGGCTTGTCCTAGACTCATGAGCTATCCGGCCGGGTTATAAGTATGCATGCTCTCACACCTATAAATTTTAAGCCCCTGAGCGATCGGGTCTGTACTAGACTCCCTAGCCGCCCGGCCGAGTTATAAGTGAGCATGCTCTCATCCTTATAAATTCTAAGCCCCCAAGCCACAGATTGAGTCCTAAGTAAGCACATTTTCGCACCCACAAATTCTCAGTATTCGAACCTCTGGCTAGGATATAAGCAAGCGTACTGTGTTCTGGACGGATTTCAACTATAAGAATTTCATTATATTATCCAACCTGATTATTCCACTCGGCCTGGTTACTCCATTTAGGGTTAGTACCTTGACTGGCTTATTATATTGACTAATATATATTACATAAGGAACACACATAAGAGTTTTTTTGTAAGATCTACTGGTGGTTCTAAAGATATGTAAGAAAATAAGGTGTTATCTAACCTTATTCAAGGCATATCAAAGCAAATCTTAAATTTGCATTTCAGAACATCTTATCAGTGAATTTTAGTTATTTTCAATGGTTGCATACGATTACATATTACGGAACATAACATGAATAATGTCATTCAAATTTACTTAAAAGATCTACTGGGAGCTCGCTGAGAAGCCGATAATTATCTGGGGGGGGTCCATCAATAGATAACTGTGCTCCTCTAATTATTGAACAACTCCTCCAGCCACAAGTGTTCCTGCAAGTCACATGGCTAACTTTCTTTTAAACTCAATAGAATCGAGATATGCTCTCTTGCCAATCTCTAGGCGTTCATTTTCCCTTGCCTTGTAGTTAGCCAACTCGGTCTGTGCAGAGTTTAGCATGGCTAGTAGGGACCCTATTTGGGCTTCTCCCGTGCCCAACTCTCCTTGTTGCTCAAGTATCAATAAGTTCTTTGATGATAACTCCTGGATCAGTTCCTCTGCTTTGTAGTTGGCTACCTCGATCCGCGTAGAGTTTAGCTCAGCTTGTAGTGATCCTATTTGGGCTTCTCACACACCTAGCTCCCTTTGTTGCTCTAGTACCAATAACTTTTTGAAGCTAATTCTTGGGCCAGTTCAGGGGATCAAGATACGCGTGAGAGTGTTAGTTCTTCTAGTAAAGTAGCTTTGTGAGCCAGGTCAAAAAGGGCCTTGGCTCTCAGTGCGCTCTCTACTCGAAGCTTGGACTTGCTGGATTGCAATAG
The DNA here is from genome assembly GCF_018446385.1 of Zingiber officinale. Classification (NCBI taxonomy): domain Eukaryota; kingdom Viridiplantae; phylum Streptophyta; class Magnoliopsida; order Zingiberales; family Zingiberaceae; genus Zingiber; species Zingiber officinale. The sequence continues at coordinate 42,642,131 of NC_055986.1, forward strand.
GAGTTTCAATTTTTTTTTTATCCATTTATTGAGAGTCCACTAATTTTTGGGACTCCTTTAAGTTTTGTCCTAATTCTGAGAGGAGCCCAGCTTGAACTTCAGCTTATTTTTGCAAGTTGTTCACTTCAGTATTAGGAATGGAGGCAGCTACCTCTAGTTCTTTTACTCATTCTTTTAAAACCCAGTTAGCTTGCTCTAGGTCCATGACCAGTTGCCTTAGGTGCAGCCCAGAGGCATGGAACTAAATGAAACAACAGTAAGGTCATAACTCATGAAGGTAATTTACAAAGAGGACTTAGTTACGAGCTTACCAGTAGATTTGGCGAGTGTGATGGTCAACCCAATCTTATTGTGGCTCTTAATTGCTCCTGGCTTGTACCCAAGATTCAGCCAATAAGCCCTTTAGCTTCAGTACCCTATAAGATGGGTGGATATCAATATCCAACCCTTGTTGGGATGGTAGCCCATAGGACTTCTTGAAAAGGTATTGGGAAATGGTTGGAGAAGTTGGCCTCAAAGAAAGAGCATGAGAACACTCGAGAATCATCTTGATTAGCTCAGAGGACCGCTAAGTATCACTAGGAGCAGGTGCAATACTGGTCGACTGCAGTTAAATTGGTCTAGATCTAGACCGAGGATGCTTGGCACTCTAGGAAAAGGGAGGTTTGGGCAAATTTAAATCCAAAGTTGCTGAGGGGAAAGACCCAGAAATGGTCTCGACCAGTTTTGATAGCAACCCAATCGGATCTAAGGCCCACTCAATTGTCTCCAAAGCCTACATTGCCCCACAAGATACAGAGATAAGTCTGACTAGTCACATCATGATAATCTTGAAGTAGGTTTGGTATCGACGATGTACCGGGGACCCCGACCCTTTTCCTTGGATAGAAGGATCCTCAATCAAATTAAGGGAAGTTCGACCAATCGAAGTGCACTCTAGTAGCTCCAAGATCGTGGATTTAGGCTTCTTGCGCTTAATTATAAGAGGAGTACCCAAATTTGAAGAACTTTAGGGGGAATTAGAGGAAGGTTCTACTAGAGGACGAGAACCACTAGAGGCAGAGACTTGCTCGAGCTAACGATCCTTCCATAAGTTCTCATCTATCTGGTTCAAAACCTCTTTAGTCATTCAAATGTTCCTGAAAGATGGGGTGATAGTTTCCACTGAGAAAATAAATGAATGATCAAAAACTTTTATAACAAAGAAATAGCAAAGAACTAAGGGAAAGATACAGATTTCTTCTTACCAAAGGGGGTGTTTAGCCTAAGGTCGATCGGGGTGAGCCCAAAAACATACAGTAGGCCTTCTATGGTCAACTCAGGCAAGCTAAACTTCCCTTTTAGTTTTTCCAGAGCATCGCATAAAGTCGGGTCTGTGTAGAGATTACCTAAATTAAGGAGGTTGGGGAGATTTTGTTGCCAAATTGTAGGACAAGGTAGAGAGTTTGGAAGGCGAATGATGAAATATTTATCTCTCTATTTAGTCTAAGCTGGAATTCTATTAAACAAAATCACCTTAGGGTGAGATTGGAAATGAAACAAACCATCTGCCATTTGTCTAGGGAGGAAGTAATGGTAGAATAGACAAAGAGATAGAGAAACATTAAACAAACAAAAAATAATAGTAGCCCCACTTAAGATGTAGATAGATTGAGGAAGAAGTTGATGAAGTGGGATGCTAAAATATTAGCTGATGGTGATGAAGAAAGGATGAAGTGGAAAATGAAGACCGACTATCACCTGTTCTTTAAAGACAATGATGCTATCTATCGGGGGAAGGTGGGGGTGGTCTGGCCGGTAGGGATAACTATGTAAGAAGGAAGGTCATAGTTGATGGTGAGATCATATGCATTCGTGCGGGTGAAATTGGAAGAGCATTGTGTGTACCACGTATTATCTTCAGCCATGGTGAGGAAAAAGATGAGAAGAATGACGAGTGTAGGAATAGTGGAGAAGGAGTAAAACCCTTAGGGTTTTCCAAAAATTTTTTATCGGTATTTGTCAAATTCACCTATCCAGTAGAGCCATTGAATTATAATACTAAAAAGGCAGGTAACATTTTCAACTATTAGATGAAGAAGACAAAATGGTGGGTATAGCGAAAGACATATACTCATAATGATAAATACATACGTGACACCAATCGAAAACTTGCAGTAGTAACTGATTTGACAACTAATACTCTCGAAGCGTCGATGCTTTTATCGAGGCAAACTTGGTTTTTGTGTAGCTTTTTTCAAAAGCACAACTAGCCCTAAGCTCGTGTGACTTTTTACAACTCCTTCGGGATGACAATAAGTAAAGCAACTTAGCCAGAATTGTGTTGGATTAATTCGAGACTCCAGGTAGAATTAATACCAACAGAGTTTCATTATCACTAAACCTAAATACCTCCACCTAAATAGGTAATATTTGTTGTGGTTTGTCTTGCCTTAAAGTCTATACCTGAGTGGAAGCAAACTCAAGCGAACTTAAGCCCAGTCGGCTATAAGGGTTGTCATACTTAGCCGGAGACGCTTTATACCTTATAATTCGTTCAACCTTAAGGGTCGGATGAATTCCACTCCAAAGGGGATATGCGAAGGTTGGTTTTCCCCTGATTAAATTTTATTCTGTCCCATCCGGGATTTTTTTCAGTCAGATTTACATTAATATACATAGGTTAAGGAAGGAAAAGCATAAATTACTGGACTACTAAATTTTATAGTAAAGACAACTAAATGAAAGTCAAGCTATATTCATGGCAAATATTTACATCTGGTTCATTAACTAAAACAACGAAGTACAAACAAGGTAAATTACAATAAGTTTGGAAATAAGTTGGGTGGGTCACTCTGGGTTATCCTTTACGATCCAAGAAAGTGGTAGGGGAATCAGAAGTCAGATAGCCACCTTCTTTTAATTGCTCCATGACACTCTTTGCTTTAAAAGGAGTGCTTTGGCGACAGAGTGGGCGATAGGGGCGTTAAATTCACGTGTCAAAAAAAGAACTTTTTTCCTCATCTCGAATCTTTCGTTCTCCCCCTCCTAATAGGTCGCCAACTTCGCTTGGGCAATTGTTACTTCAAGTCGAGCGCTCACTAAATTTGAGAGTAGAGAATCTGGTTCAGCACATTGAGTTATCAGCTCGGACTCTTTAGCGCCAGCTCGACACTATGTGTAAAATACCAAAAATAGGCGAATATTAATAAGGAAATTTTCTAGAATTTTTGAAATTTTTTCGGGAATTTTTCGGAGCTCATATGGACGAGTTAACGGGGATAAAAATAGGGCCCGGGAAAAGCCTGTTTGGGCTACCCATTTAAGCGAGGAAATGTTTATTTTTTAAATTCCTTTTTCTTTTTATTTTATTTTCTCTTTTCCTTAATTCCTCCGCTTCTCTCCCTCGCGCACCCGAGCCGCTCCCTTCTTCTTCCCGACGCCGCCCTTTTCTCTCCTTGCCCTAACCGCCGCCCTCTCCCTCGCGATTAAAGCCTCACTGATTCTTTCCTCTTCTCCTTCTTCATCACCGAGCACTTCTCTTCTCCTTCCTTTTTCTTTCCTGAGCCGCCACCACAGCCGACGCCGAGCATCGGCCACAAGAGCTCCAGCGACTGCCTCTGTGCCCTAGCGTTGGCCCGCCGCCGAGCCCTAGTCGCGTCGCTGCCACTCCGACCCGCCGCCGTGCCCTAGATCCACCGCCGGCTGCAACTCACAGGGCCGACACTGCTCTCTTCATCTTCTTCCCGAGACACAACCGGCCACCGCGAGCCTTATCTCCGATCGCCGACCTCCATCTCGAGTGCCCTAGCCGGATCTCTTCCACCGCCGGCCAAAGCCCTGAACAGTGTCGATCAATTGACAACTTCCCTGCCCAAGTGTCGTTGATTTTCTTCCCTTGTGCCCTAGCACTGCCGCCGGCACAGTGTGTGCATCCCAGCCGTGCCCTAGGTTATGATATGTGATTTCAGAGGGTATTCGGTTGCTTCGACGCGAACTGGTAGCAACTTCCATTGGTTTGCAGTAGCCGGCAGCCTGATCCGGCAGCAAATCCATCCAGCAGTTGCTAAGAAATCAAGGTAAAATACTTGGTTTTTGGTCTTCGTTGTAGATGATAGCTAGTTGTGTTAGCAAAAGTTGTTAACTTAAGTTTAGAAATAAATCTAAAAGTGTAATTAGGGTTAATGAAGCTAACCCTAGTTGGTCGATGGATTGGAATTTAGTTTGGCTAATGGTTGTATGATAAATTAGCTAAACTAGACATTATGTTTGATGCCACAGGACTTTGACGCGAGACGAGCATCTCGACGTCGTATTTGGACCAGATTGGACTATTTGATTGGAGGCGGGTACTTTTGACTTATTATCTTTGATATGCATAGTAATGAAATTAACAAGTTGCATTAATTGTGTTCCTCATTTGTTTCGGTTAATCACTACCTGATTACCTGATACATGCTTGATTGATTGTTTGTTTTGCATTTCGTGTTGTTATGTACCTGATTACACATGCTCATAGGGGTAATGATATAACCATGCTTCACCATGTTCAGGACCTAGGTGTGATACCTTATCTGATCTATACACCCTTTATATGATTTACTGACTATGGTGCACATCATATATGTATATAGATTTGGTTCAGTATATTACCATGCTTAATGTCATGCACCATTTGCATGACTGCATGCTGTGTGATAGATTGCTCCATTATTGTCGAGCACATCGCCAGTTTCATCACTGTTCGGTGCTCCGTTGTTGACGCTCAGGGGTAGCGTGACGCAGCGTGGTAGCACGTCAGTTTGCTCTTCTGGTGCTCCGTTGGTCCGCTTATGGGTAGTGTGACGCAGCGTGTAGCACGTTAGGGACCCCTCCCCGTCATCGTGTACCGGGAGATGAGAGCATTGCTCTCCCCCATTTATGATTTGGGATAGGAGTATGTGTATACTCCGACAGCATCCCGTCCACTCGGTCACTCATCAGGAGTAGTGATGCAGAGTGCACGGTCGTCACAACCCTACCCACTCGGTCCCACTTCTGTTGTGAGTTGGATGACTGGCGTCAGGGGTGACCATGACATTAGCATCATATGCATGATACATTTATTGCTTGTGTTTGTGTTTGCTGCATTTATATGTTGCATATTGTTTGGATACCTATGTTTAACATGCATACAGGATTTCTATACCTCTCGGATTGCTTGTCTTTATACCCAGGTCCTGGTTAGTACAGTATTCTCCTGTTTACTTCAGTTTGTATTCACCTTTATTACATCAGGAGACTGTACGCATGATTAGTGCTAGGTGTTATTTCCTTACTTTGCATATCAGTTGTACCTGCTGAGTGTTGGACTCACCCCGCCTCCATTGTTGATATTTTCAGGTTGAGGCTGTCCGGAGCAGTTCCAGTCGCTAGTCCCCATCTGCACGTAGTGCTAGTCCTCTGCTGGTCTTGAGTTGTTATTTTATCTTAGTTTCTCTATCAGACTTTGTTTTTAGTCTTGTATTGTTTTACTTATGGATATTGTATGGATTCTTATCGTTTGCTGGATTTTTGGTATGATTTGGATTTATTCTACTACATGTCTGCCTAGACGGCAGAAGAGGTGAGTTCATCGGATTTGAGCTTTACGAATGTAGTTGAGTATGATTGATTTTGAGTCATGGTATTACTGCTTTGGTTTGCTTATATTTATATAAACTGCGTGGTGATGGTTTATTTACATGTTATTATTCCAGCCGCATGTGGCTGAGGTATATGAGGATGTAGAAAAGTTTCAGATTGTCCGCCGTACAGGGGAGATGCTGCCGAAATTTCTTCGGACAGGAACTCCTCCGGGGCGTGACACTATGCATAACTAGTAATTCATATAGTCGAGTGGACAATTACGAAATCTTTACAGTTTGCTCATCTAGCTCTGTTTTCATTTTCGCCCAGAGAGTTATTTCTAATTAAAGTTGGGCTTTGGAGTTATCCAAAGCAGTTGCCAATTTGGCCACTTTTTTGAGTTCAACTTTTGCAAGCCCTCGAGCCTCTTGGAGGTGAAGCTCTAATTCACTTAGTCGCTTGGCGGTGTGCATGGAAGCCGCCTTAGAAACTTGTTGTTTTAGCGACCATTTTCTTGAGTTAGGGCATACAATTATTGGGCCACGTTCATGCTCATTGCCCAGCGGTAAAAGATAGCATTAGTACGAACATCCCAATATTGGTACTAAACATTAAATCAAATCACATTACCTCGGTTTATGTGTAGGAATACTCATCTGCTAGATCCATAGGAGTAAGCTCGCTCATTTGATTCCTCCATCCTTCTAGGCATTAGTTAAGTGACCCCCTAGCAGTATTTGAACAGTGGATCAAGGGGTCAATGTCGGGGAAACCACATCTTGGGTAGATGGTAAGGTGAAGGTGGCCGATGATTGATAAGGTTGATTCGGTGTAGTAGTAGTGGTCTTTACACGAGGAGACACAAAAAAATTACGAGCTATGAGAAGCCACCTAGTTGAGAAAGTGCCTCTTGTGTTGGGATGGCTCATGGGGTTGGACTAGCAGAGGGATGAACAGATAAGGTTCGTTCATAAGATTGCACCTCCTCTCAGACGGGCTTTTCTTGGGTTAACAACAGAGGCAAAGCAGGTGTTTCTAAAGAGGAGGCTCACCTCTTAAGAGAGGGGACAAGGGTAAGTTTGCCCTCTTTGCGTTTCTTCTTTGGGGAAGCATCTTTCTCATAGGGAAAATCTTCAAGTTGGAAGTGAATTAGGAGGCAGCTCTCCAGAAGCAACGACTACACTGGACTTAGTCACATGACTTTCGAAGGCCCCACCGGAAGGGGCAACTAGGGGCGGGCCTTGTTCAACCAATAATTCATACTCCTCGAGGCGGAGCTCTTCGATGGATAGGTCAATTGCTTCATCGACCAAAAATTTCAAAATAGCATCCACTACATATAATAAAAAATATCTCAGTTAGCAATAACGTAAGGATTAAATTACTAAAACTTATCAAAAGAATAGGATAGCTTCTTTTGGATGAGGCTTAAACCAAACAAATATTGAAAGCTTTCATGCAACCACTTATGAATTTTAAAATGTTGGTTGCTCAAATTGGGAAGGTAAGAAACATAGATTGGATCTTGCTTGAACTTTTCAGGATCAGGGAGAGTTGGAAAGGAAGATTGCCACTCGGTGGAACAGGTAGCAGGATCAAGCTTTTCCATGAATAAGAAATGAGATTTTCAGCCTTTATTTAAGGATGGCATGTCCTCAAAGAAGACCACCTTCAGTCGAGACTGGAAAAGAAAAACTCCAGGTTTTGATTTTTTAGGTAGGAAAATAAATATAGATTGCGAGGAGTAGGAGAGATGCCAAATAGCTGAAACAATATGAACATCCCACACATATATTGAAAGGTGTTCGAGATAAACTGTTGTAACGGGATGTGGAAATATTGACTTACTGCCAATAAAAAGGGATGGATAGGAAAGCGGAGACCGGCTACTAACTGGTCGGAAAAGAAAGTGATGTGGTTAGAAGGAGGATGATGAGGATGATCGTCCAGAGAAGGAAGGATGATATGATAACTATTGAGAATGACATATCTAGAATAGAGGAAATCTCTATCAGAATCATTAAAACTCGAACTGGTGAAGGTATACCAGGGGGTGAAGGATTCTTGAGCCATAAGAAAGTATAAGAGAAGTAAAGAATGAATAACTTACGGGATCACTTAAGGCATGAGAGAAGAAAAGATTGGGGAAGAAGGTTGTCGGAAAAGAAATCGAAGAAAATGAAATACGAAGTACTGAGAATATTGACTACTTAGGGTTTTTAAAAGAATAGTTTAATTGCGACTGTTTGATAAAAATGGTTTGCATTTGAAGAGCCATTAATTTGCAAGGAAAGGTGTGTCATCGAATCACACGAATTAGCATGAGTCAAAGGTCAGTTTGAGAAACAAGGAGTGATGTCATGTGGCGTCCACCTATAAATAGACATTTATGATAGATATGACAATGAAATCATTTCGCTACCAGAGTGTCTTTCAACGCGCCCTTGGTACTTTTTCCTTCTGAATGGCCAACTACCAATACATAGTTTTTGAAAAACAAAATGCTAAGTGCTTGGGTTGTAGAGAAGAGTATGGATGACCTTAATAAAAAGGGAGAGTGGGTGAAAATAGGACTTAGGTTCAGTCAGTCGGCTACGCCTCCTTCGACTAGACTTGAAGGGGTACGGTGTGTAATAAGTGGACCTAGAAAATGAACTGGTAGTCAAAGTCAAGGTGACATGACAGTCAAAGTCAAGGCAACATGGCAGTCAAAGTCAAGATAGAAGTATACTGCCCAGCTAGCTTCATGGTTTGCCCGGTATCAAGGCTCTTGGGTCTAGCTCGATCGAATTATAAGTCATACGGGAGAGGACCGATTGACTAAAATAAAGGTCGGTCAAGCCTAAAGCATTTAGCCCCATAAAGCTCTATGTGCGCTCGGCCGGATGAAAAACCAGCCAACCCTAAAGCACTTAGCATCATAAATCTTTATGTGTGCTCGGCCGGATGAAAGACCAACTAGGCCTAAAACACTTAGCATCATAAATCTCTTTATGCGCCTGACCGGATGAAAGACCAGCCAAACCTAAAGCACTTAGCCCTACAAAGCTCTATGTGCACCTGGCAAGATGAAAGACCAGCTAGGCCTAAAACACTTAGCATTATAAATCTCTATGTGCACCCAGCCGGATGAAAGACCAATTGGGCCTAAGCACTTAGCCCCACAAAGCTTTATGTGCGCCTAGCCGGATGAAAGACCAGCCGATCCTAAAGCACTTAGCATCATAAATCTCTATGTGTGCCTGATTAGATGAAAGATCAACCGAGCCTATAGCACTTAGCATCATAAATCTCTATGTGTGCTTGACTAGCTGATAAACCAGCCAGGTCTAAAGCACTTAACCTCATAAATCTTTATGTGTGCTTGGCCGGATGAATGACCAGCAGGGCTTGAGGCACTTGGCCTTATAAATCTTTCCGTATATGCCTAGCCAGATGAAAGACCGACTAGGTTTGAGGTAGTTAACTTCATAAAGCTCTTCTTACATGGATAGCCATGAAGCCGACTAGAATTAAGAAACATAGTTGCATACTTACTTCCAAATGGATCTTTAATACACGCAATTTATCAGAAGGTCACTTAAATGGATTTCTAGCATGCTCCATGTATCATATAAATCTCTGACCAAGTTTTTGATATCATTCAATACATAACAAAGTAACTTAATGCAAAGACGGGAATAAGGATGATCGACCTTGTTAGCCGGTCGAGATACATTCAGCAGACAAGCAACAGATAATATTTTAACGACTTGTTAGAATTGTCAGGGAATATTCCTTTGAGACCTCCTTCAGAAGTTATCTTGTTTCCCATTAGTCGACCATTTATGACAGCATATTCCTATAATGGAAAAGATAGAGCACTAGCTAGGTGGCATCAAGGTTGACCGTGAGAAGACTTCGAGCAGGAAGAACCTATCATGATCGAGCTTGTGTGTCAAAGAGAAGATCTAAAGGAAGAAAATGTTAGTAACCGGGTTAGGGAGGGGTTCCTGGTGCAGACACTTCGACACTTAAGTTAGATAAATGGTGGAGGAAGAAAATGAAGAACATAGATGATGAACAATGAACTTTGATAGCGGAGCTTGCCTACGCATGTAGGTGGAGACCCCTTATCTATTGCTATTTTCTCTCTACATGAATATCAATGCATTTTCAAAATATAACCGACTATTCTGATATTCTAACAACCTTCCTAAATAGACCCACCATTTATGTACTTGGAAAGGTAGAAACTTCCGTCGTACGGATTACAAAGAGCATATTCCCTTGATTCTCTTACTACAGTTACACAAAATACCAAAAAGGAATATTAGGTCTTTGGGCTGATGGACTATTAATACACTTTGATGGTAGGTCGATCAAGTCCCCTCTAATGTTTGGTCAAACCTCATTCTCGAATGAAGTCAGGTCGGCTAAGGAATGTTGACCATCTTGAGGATCAGACTCTTTGAGGACTCGATGTCCTTGAGAACTTGACATCCACTCGGACAAGGAGTCTGTGTTGGTGTAAGAAGTACTAGATGATCAAACTTAAGTTTTAATAATGACAAAGGATTCAAAGTTAATGTTTATTGTTGTTTTAACAAGTCAAACCAAGTGTGTAGGAAAGTCCTAATTGATCTAAGACAAGATAAATGTCCTAATTAAGGCTAGGCAAAGAAGTCCTAGTGGACACTAGATAGGTGAAAAGTCCTAGTTGCGATTGGGCAAGGAAGTCTTGGTCTGGAGGAATGGATGAAGTCTTGGCAGATATAGGACATCAAGCAAAAATCTTAGGGCCGAGAACATTAGATAAAAGTCCTGGGGGTCGCAAACACTAGGTAGAAGACTAGATGGGTCAAGATTTGGACGTTTAACGGAAAGTCCTAAAGTCTTGGATACTGAGCAAAAGTCCAAACAACCTAGAGGATTGGTTTGCCATCAAGTAAACTCTCCTGAGAGAAGTAGGTGAGGATGGCTCCCTGTCGAGGGAACAATAGGCGTCAATTCGACCTAGGATTTTATAGAAAATCTGAAAGTCTGAACCAGATAGTCCTAAGACTGCCAAAATACTATATTTTTATCATGCTAACTCTGTTTATAGGGTATTCTTTTATATTTGGATTAACATGCTTTGTAGGGTTAAAAGTGACAAAAATTAGCCTTGGATGAACAGTGTCCAAGGAGCCTCAGAGGTGCTCGAAGGTGCCTCGAATCCACGTGGAAGGTGTCTTGGATAAGGCGGAGGTGCCCTCACATAGATAAACCTTGAGGAAAAGGTTTTCACCATGGGGAGTTGCCCTATAGCGTATGGAAGGCGCACAGAAGCATTGGAGGTGCCCTTAGAGCTCATGGAAAGTTCCCTCAAACGGATAAAAGGAGCAGGTTGTGGAGGTTATCGAGACTGAAGATTAGGGGATAATCTTTTCAGTTGGAGGCGCCTTGGGTAAGCTTGGAGGCTCCCTCAATGCTCCATAAAAGTACTATTCCTCCATATTACTATGCAGAACTTCAATTCAAGATTGCTACGATTTCTCTCTTGGGCGTTGCTCCAAAGATGACTCTACGACGTTGTAATGTGACTCCAATGACAGAAAGCCCAGAACTTCTAATCCTTAGTTGTCAGTATCATTTCATTAATAGCACTTAAATTATTATACTTATACTTATTTGAAACTATTAGTGGACTACTCTGTTGGGATGTATACTATAAGCCTAGCTTTTGTATGAACATCTGTTTTGAAATATTTTGAAATGAGAATCACTTTGGTCAAATGTTTGCATTTTATATATATGTATATATATATATATCAATGCAGTTGTCCATTTAATTTATATTGTAGATAACATGGTGTGTGGTGCCACATAGAAGATCATGTTATCGGTTCCTTATAAATTATAAATAGTAGCTCACAACCAAGATTGATTGGGACAAACCATTGGAACAGTTATAGTGTAATTTGGTATTAGTCTATCTTGACTATGAAATTACACTAATATACTATGTGTGTATTGAGCAGGACTGTTTGAGGTTGTTTGATTTGTACTGACTACATAAAAGAACATAACCTTTGTTATTATGGATGTGTGCCCTCTTAATCCCTATATAATAACAAACACGTATACTTAGTATTTATTTCTTTAACCTATTAATGGGTGAGATTTATTCGTTAAATCTATAGGCCCGATGAGTTGGGAAAAGTACTGTTTATATGGTGTGTTGTTGATTATAGAATGAATCTGTGTCCTAATTATTTAGGCTAATGATGCCCCCTTAAGGAGCTCATAAGGATTATCATGTAAACCCTGCAGGTGGATTTAGTCCGGCATGATAATAAAGTTGAGTGGTACTGCTCTTGGGATCATATGTTAATTAATTGAGTTGTCAGTAACTCAATTAATTAATGGACATACGATATCTTAAACACAGGGAGATTAACACACTCATGATAAGAAGGAGCCCATATTGTAATATGAGATTGGTGCGGTAGTTCAATAATAACCCTTTAGTGGTATGAGTTATTATTGATGAACTTGAGTTGAGTGTTCGGGCCGAACACAGGAAGCTCAAGCCAATCAGGAGGCTTAAATCAATTCCTCCTCTAGGTCCCTGTTGTAGCCTCTATATAAAGCCTCACATCCACCCATCCAGTAGAGTTTTGTTTTTGGTTAATCCTCCTTGCTAGGGTCGGCGCCACTTCCATCCCTTGCTAGGGTCGGCGCCACCTCCATCCCTTGCTAGGGCCGGCGCCACCTCCATCTCCTTGCTAGGGTCGGCGCCACCTCCACCTTGCTAGGGTCGGCGACTCCTCCACTTTCATAGGGCCGGTGGCTCCTCCTCCTTGCTAGGGTCGGCGGCTCTTTCTTTCCTTGGTGGGTGGCAGCTTGGAAAAGAAGAAGAAGAGATGAAGGCGCCTCATCCTAGAGCTTCTATTGGTGGTCGGGGGTTTGGAAACAAAGAAGGGAAGGGTGTTTGTTATCTTGGTAGATCGTCGCCCACACGACGTCCAAGAAGAGGAGAGGAATATAGTAGAAGATCAAGAGGTCTTTGGCTACAAAGAAAAGGTACAACTAGTTCTTTGATTCCGCTGTGCAATTAGTTTAGTTTTCTTTGTATCGATCCTGAATACCAACACAAGAGGTCAGCGATCTTGTATTTCGATCAAGGTGTGCTTTGATCCGTCAAGAACTTGCTTGATTGATCAAACACATGTCTGATCGAATATGCGGGTTGCTAGAAAAAGTTCTGTACTTGTACAATTTTTGTACAAGGGAAATTAAAATAGAACGAAATTCCAACGCCTTCATACCCAACGAAAGCGATCATCGATCGCGAACCTTGGAGTAGGAACCATCATAGGCTATGAACCAAGTAAAAGAAAAGTATTAGCGCTTGTTTTCTTTTGCTACATTCTTTTTCTTTATTGTGTTTACTCTAAATGTTTTACGAAATTGTGATAAAGAAATGAGCACTAACTGCCCCCCCTTTCTAGCATCCTAGAGTCTGGTCAAGCCATACGTCTAGTATATTCAGTTAGGCCTAGATGACTCGGTTTTGTATTGAACTAAGATGGCTCGGGATTTCATCGAGTTGGGGTAACTCGGGATCCAATCGAATAAAAGGTCCAATCGGCTAAACTTATTCGGCTGAGCCACGTGATTGTGCTAGCCCTGAGTGTGACATCTCCTTGACTTTGACCATTACATCAACTAGCTTATATATATATATATATATATATATATATAAGGAGTACCAAATGATTGAACTTATATTTTGATAATAGCAAAGGGGTTCAAAATTAAGTTATCTTGTTGTCTAACAAGTTGAACTAAGTGTGTAGGAAAGTCCTAAGTGATCTTAGGCAAAGGAAAGTCCTAGCTATGGTTAGGCAACGAAATCTTGGTTCGGGGGACTGGGCGAAGTCTTGGTGGGTCGAGGACTTTGGGTGAAATCCTAGAGTCGAGGACTCTAGGTGAAAATCCACGGGGTCATGGACATCAGGTGGAAGATTGGACGGATTGTGGAGCGGATGTCCAGCATGAAGTCCTGAAGTCTCGAACGCTGTGCAAATGTCCAGACAGTCTGGAGGACCAGTCTGGCAAAATTTAATTCTCCTGAGAGGAGTAGGTGAGGGTGCATTCCCCGAAAAGGGAACAGTGGACGTCAGTCCGACTTACAGTTTCTGCGAAACTCAAAGATAGGACCAACAGTCTGAAGGCTACCAAAACTTGTCTTTCTTTAAATATTATTGCCTGAACTAATGTTGTTTTGCAGAAAGTGGAAGCTGGAAACATGGTGGTCCAGGCGCTCAAAGGGGGTCTAGGCATCCGGACTTCTGGGTGCTCAGAGGGGGTCCGAGTGTCCGGACTCCGGGTGCTTGGGATGCCTCAGCAAAGGGGCGCCCTGGCAGGGTGCCTGGTCGAGCACCCTAGCAAGGTGCCTGGTCAGGCACCCTGGCGGTCTCGACACCCAGACAACCAAATTTCATCGACTTGTTGAGCTTGAATGCGACGACTGGCCAACCCACGTCAGCGGTCCAAGCACCCGAAATGGGTTCGGGCACCCGAACGTGGATAAACTTCAGGGATGAAGTTTTGACAAGAGCACACCACGTCAACATGGTCTAGGCGCTCCGGAGGGGATCCAGACGCTAGGGAGGGGATCAAGGCGCTCAGAATGGGCTATAAAAGAAGTTTCGACATGTGGCTCAACAACAACATTTTGAACAACTTTCGATTCTTCGTGCTGCTCAGAAAAAGCCTCCTTGACACCCAAAAGATGCTTTGACGATGACTGCACTGAAGATCTAATCAACCAAGTCGTCGGTATTATTTTTATTCAAGTTACTTGTGTTTAAATTGTAATCATCTATTGTAACTTTCTGATTAATTAGTATTTGTCCAACGAAAGCATTCTCACGTGTGAGCCTTAGAGTAGGAGTTGCCACATTCTTCGAATAAAATAAATCTTGGTCGAGTTAGCATTGTTCTTTTATCTCTTTCTTTATTCCGTTGCCTTTACTCTCTCTGATTGTTTTAAAACGAACGTGAAATCCACGAGCGCTATTCACCTCCCCCCCGGCCCCCCTCCAATCTAGCCCATCTTGATCCTACAGAGTCACCCACACACGTCGCGCACAAATGGCACCTCAGGATATCAAATTTGTGTGTATGTGTGTTTGTGTGTGTGTGTGTTTGTGTGTATTGATATCCTGGGCGACTTACTTGGTATAATTGTGGGCGACATCCCACATAGATCTTCTGAAGCAGCCAATATTAAATTTTTTATTCTCCTCTCTCATCTATATATGATTATCTTCTCTCTCTTGCATGCAAAGTGGTGTTGTTTTACTTTTTTCAAAAAAATTCACCAATGTGGTGTTGTTTTGAAATCAAAATAGCACCGTGCGACAGCACCAACGTGCTATTGTTTTCAAAACTACACCACTTTACAGTGCTATTTTTTTCACCACACAGTACTATTTTTATTTCAAAATAGCACCAACATGGTATTGTTTTGAAAAAAAATAGTACCACGTTGGTGTTGTCACGTTGTGGTGCTATTTTTTTTACCACGGTGTTGTCACGTTGTGGTGCTATTTTTTTTACCACGCATTGCTATTTTTTTAAAAAACACCACTCCTTGGTGTTGTTCTTTTAAAAACAGCACCACATTGATGTTGTTTTGAAAATAATGTTAGGACCTTCGGATGGCGGCTAGAGAGGGGGGTGTGAATAGCCGACCTCAAATTATCGTTTCTTCCTACAATTTAGGTTAGCGCAGCGGAAATACAATGTAGAAACGAAAGTGGAGAAGATCAAACCTCAAACACGATGATGTAACGAGGTTCGGAGATGATACTACTACTCCTCGGCGTGTTCGTAAGGTGTACGAAGCCTATCAATCCGTTGGTGGATGAGACCCCGGAAAACCGGCTAACAAGAACTCCTTCTGGGTGGAGAAACCTCACCACAATTCCTTTTGCAACAGCAATAATGGAGTATAAAGAATAGAGCAAGAAACAATGGACAATATGAATGTAAAAACACCCTACCAAGTTTGCTTGTCTTCTCGTTGTTTACTGGAGTCCGTTGATGAAGCAGCAACTTCACGGATCCAACAACAGCAGCTAGAAAACCAACCAATGGAAGCTCACACGAAGCTTCAGCAGTGGAGAGCTCAACAAAGCTCAGATCGCAGGAGCAAGAACCGTAGTCAGCAAGCGTTATCTCCCCTTCTTCTACTGTAGCGGCCTTATATCCTGCACCTGCGAAGAAGACAAAGAAGAATCCAGAAATCTAGCCATTGAGTCACAACGGCTAAGCCTGGACCGATCAGGCTCCATCCTGATCGATCCAGGAGGACCCTGATCGGTCCACAAACCGATCAGGCATCGATCCTGTATCCCTGATCGGTCTGTGGACCGATCAGGATACAGGTGGATCGGTCCACAGACCGATCCCCCCTTCTCTGAATCCCCTCGCTTCCTCAGATAACATCGCTTCCTGATCGTTTCCTGATCGGTCTGGTGACCGATCAGATACCTTACAATGAGCCACTGTTTGGTTACTGATCGGTCACCAAACCGATCAGATAACCCATAGTATCACTGGATCGGTCTGCAGACTGATCCAATTTCCCAGCCTTAAACCTAAAGCCTTCCCGGTCTAGAGAACGAGCTACCGAGCCCTCTCTGATCTAGTCCGGAGAACGAGCTACCGAACCCTCTCCGACTTCCTCATCTGGTCCAGAGAACGAGCTACCGAGCCCTCTCTGACCTAGTCCGGAGAACGAGCTACCGAGCCCTCTCCGACTTCGTCCGGTCCAGAGAACGAGCTCCCGAGCCCTCTCTGACCTAGTCCGGAGAACGAGCTACCGAGCCCTCTCCGACTTCCACGTCCGGTCCAGAGAACGAGCTCCCGAGCCCTTGGTTCGAGAACGAGCTACCGAGCCCTCTCCGACTTCCACGTCCGGTCCAGAGAACGAGCTCCCGTGCCCTCTCTGACCTAGTCCGGAGAACGAGCTACCGAGCCCTCTCCGACTTCGTCCGGTCCAGAGATCGAGCTCCCGAGCCCTCTCTGACCTAGTCCGGAGAACGAGCTACCGAGCCCTCTCCGACTCCATCCAATTCAGAGAACGAGCTACCGAGCCCTCTCTGACTTCCCATGCCAAGCTTCCATACTTGGACTTTTCCCCGTGCCAAGCTCCCTGCTTGGTCTTTTCCCGTGCTAAGCTCCCTGCTTGGACTTTTCCGTGCCAAGTCTCCATACTTGGACTTTTCCGTGCAATGTCTCCATACTTGGCCTTTTCCCGTGCCAAGCTCCCTGCCTGGACTTTTCCGTGCCAAGTCTCCATACTTGGACTTTTCCGTGCCAAGTCTCCATACTTGGACTTTTCCCGTGTCAAGTCTCCATACTTGGACTTTTCCGTGCCAAGTCTCCATACTTGGACTTTTCCCGTGCCAAGTCTCCATACTTGGACTTTTCCCGAATCAGGTCAACTCAAGTTGGGTCAACCAGGTCAACCTTGACCAAAGGTTGCACCCACACTCCCAAGTTCCTATTCTTGTCAAACATCAAGATATAACTTTTCTATTCTCGTCAAACATCAAAATACAACTCTTCTATTCTCGTCAAACATCAAAATACAACTCGAGTCAGGTCAACTCGAGTCGGGTCAACCAAGTCAATCTTGACATAAGGTTGCACCAACAAATAACAGTACCATATGGTGAAGAAAACAACACTACAACATGGTGCTATTTTGAAAGTGGTGCTATTTTTCAAAACAGTATTGGTGTTGTTTTGTTGGTGTTATTTTAACAAAATGACAGCACGTAGTGAAAAAAATAGCACTACGACGTTGTTGTTGTTTAAAAAAAACGGCACTACATTGTATAGAGGAGAGACGCTTGTATGGAGGAGAGTAAAAAGAATCGCATGCAGATAAGAGAAATAATATTGTAAATTTGACCCAATTGGTATAATGTGAGCCAAGATATATATATATATATATATATATATATATATATATATATATATATATATATATATATATATATATATATATATATATATATATATATATTACAATTATTCTCCTACTAATCCCTTAATCTATTCATATTTCCTTTTTCTTTTAAAAAATATTTAGAATCATTAATTAGTTTTAATTTAAAAAATCATTATTGATCTTAAAAAAATTTCAAATTTGATCAAATTTATACCTTTTTAATCTATCAATATA
Source organism: Zingiber officinale (assembly GCF_018446385.1). Taxonomy (NCBI): domain Eukaryota; kingdom Viridiplantae; phylum Streptophyta; class Magnoliopsida; order Zingiberales; family Zingiberaceae; genus Zingiber; species Zingiber officinale. The sequence continues at coordinate 42,659,946 of NC_055986.1, forward strand.
TATTTCTTTATTGTCTTGTTAATTCTATTTAAACTTTTTAACTTTTTTAATATTTAAAAATATAAAAAGCTAGCATGTGAAATAGAATGAGTACAGCACACAAGTAAGACAACAATATTTTAAAAATATATATATCCAAAATCTGTTGTTATGTCCCTCCAAAATTTAGAATCTTTTATTCTATCCAAAGCATTGTCTCCACTTGTGCATCCCATTTTATATCAAATAAATATAATTACACTCTTAATGCCCCTTGAATTTAACAAAAAAAATATAAAAAAGTATTACTGGTATTAAAATTTTCAAATTTATTCTAATTTACATAATTATACTCCTAATGATTTCATAAATGCATCCTTAAATTTTTTAAATTTCAAGCTTTTTAAATATATAAATAATATTTTTTCCTTATTGATTCTATTTAAATTACAAAAAATGTGAATGAAGGACTCCAATAAGCCAAGCAAGACAATAATGTCGAAACAAAAAAATAAATATTATCGAAAAGGCTAGCAAACATACGCATGTGATCCCCCAAGCAACTTCTGGGGGGCGGATCCACCTACAAGCAACTTCTGAAAACTCCAATCTCTTGGATCTTGACTCTTTTGCTCCTTTCTCGCCCGTTCAATTCTGGAGTCCCACACACCTCTCCTTTCACTATCGAATCCATTAAATTCAATCCTTATCTTCCTTCTCCAGGCAGACTCAGCCATGTGCCCATGAACATCCCTGCCCTGCTAAAATCTAAACTATTCATTTGTCTTTGACTAATCAATCATTGACCATATAATCATTCCCTGTTAACTGCTATATTACTGGAAGATCTTTCATAAATTACCTGATTAAGCGACCAAATCTATTGCGCCATCATCAGATTCTCTGCGCCGTGCTGTAACTTGTACATTGGAGTCAGAACTGAAGCGCGCACGAATCTCCACTCACGCTACGGTCATATTTTTTGAACCTCTGATTCCATGAGCGACCTCGACCGTCTGTTGGATCAGGCGAATCTACCCCGTGATTCGAGATCCCGTCACCGTGAATGGTGCGCTTACCTCCCTGCCGTCGCCGTCTTCCCTGGCGCTCCGCGTCAGCCCACCTGGAAAGGTTAAGTTTGGCGGGAGGTGACTGCAAGCGAGATTTTGGACTCTCATGGAGGAAGAGGTGCTTCGTCGGTCTGCGGGAGTGATAGAGAGCCAGAGATCCGTCCGATAGCGAGGGGTACGAGTGGAGGGAGAGAGGAGGAGAAGCAGGAGGAAGGTTGTGAGCGAGGCGAGAAGAGAGGAGGACATGGCGGCGCACGTTAATGCCGGCCGCCGTCTTGTCGCGCTGGTGCTGGCGGTTTGCCTGTCGTGCGGTGTCGCGGCGCGCGTCGGCGGGCCGGAAGGGAGGCAGCGGTTGCAGATTGGGCGGCACCTCAAGAGGCTCAACAAACCCCCAGTCAAGAGCATCAAGGTGCTTGGCTGTGCCCCTTTTTTAGTTTTCCTTTTCATAGATTTTTTTCCCCTTTTCCCTTCTCTTTTGTTTACTGATCTGACGCGATCAAATTTTGGTCGAAATCTTTCAAATTTTTGTCTGTTTCAGTAAAAAACTGATCTTAGTTCGCCAGATGTTCTTCACCTCTGTTTGAAATTTGGGATTTTTCATCTTCAGTGATCTGTATAGGTAGAATACACTTGGTTTAGAATGGCAATATCTCGATGTCTAAGCTTGTTGTACTCAAGAATGCAACTTTTTAGTATCTTTTGAGGATTGGCCAACTTTGATGAACACCTTAAATGTAGAGTTATCCTTCCTTCAAAAGATTTAGATCTTCATGTTTAATTTATTCGCTTGTTCAATGATGGTTCTTTAATTGTTCTCCTTACTGAATAAGCAGAGTCCAGATGGAGATATCATAGACTGCGTGCATGTGGCTCACCAACCAGCTTTCGATCATCCTTTGCTCAAGAACCACACTATCCAGGTTCATCTCGCCATTTAGTACTCCCCAATTCCCCTACTTTTCAATCCCCTTTTTCAGTTTAAAAACCTTACTGAATTCTTTCTTGCTAAATTCTCTTAGACAAGACCAAATTTCCACCCAGAAGGCCTGTTTGATGATGACAAAGTAGCATCGCAGAAGAAAACTCCCTCCGGGGTTCAGCTGTGGCACCAAAATGGGAGATGCCCGGAGGACACCGTTCCTATCAGGAGAACCAGTAGGGCTGACGTGTTAAGGGCTAGCTCCATTAAGAGATACGGGAGGAAGAAGCATAAAAGCATTCCCAACCCCCTGTCTGTTGAGCCAGACCTTCTCAATGAGAATGGACACCAGGTATCTATATACCTCATGTGCAGTAATGAAATCAATGTCTCCTTTCTCATTCGATTTGTGTTTGTGTTTCTCGAGTAGCATGCCATTGCTTACGTAGAGGGAGACAAATACTACGGAGCAAAGGCAACGATCAACGTTTGGCAGCCAGGTATCCAGCAAACTAATGAGTTCAGTCTCTCCCAGCTCTGGATTTTAGGGGGCTCTTTCGGGGAGGATCTCAACAGCATCGAAGCTGGTTGGCAGGTATATATATAGATATATATGCTTCTGTTCTTCACGTAAGAGAAGGGTTTACACTACCATCAACTACTGGTGTGTTTCAGGTCAGCCCAGATCTGTATGGAGACAATAATACCAGACTGTTCAGTTATTGGACTGTAAGTTCAATGCCCAGCCCCTTTCTCTCTGAGAATTGCAACAATGATTTGTTGGATTTATACTAGTTTTTCTCCTGTGGAATTTCAGAGTGATGCATATCAAGCAACTGGCTGCTACAACCTACTGTGCTCTGGATTCATTCAAGTAAACAATGAGATCGCAATGGGCGCCAGCATCTACCCGATCTCCAACCACAGTTGTATGTATAATCATGCACAAACACCAAATGCAAAAGCTCTGCAGATCTTTTTCTTTATAATTGATAACATTTTTCTTTACCATTATGAATAATGGCACTGACAGGATCCTAAGGAGGGGCACTGGTGGATGCAATTTGGGAGGGACTATGTGCTTGGCTACTGGCCTTCCTTTCTCTTCTCCTACCTGGCAGATAGTGCGTCAATGATCCAATGGGGAGGGGAGGCTGTGAACTCTGAGCCAGATGGTGTGCATACTTCCGCAGAGATGGGGAGTGGGCACTTCGCTGAAGAAGGATACAGCAAGGCGAGCTACTTCAGGAACATTCAGATAGTTGATGGTTCTAACAATCTAAGAGCTCCAACAAGGATCGGATCCTTCACGGAGCAGTCGAACTGCTACGACGTGCAGAACGGAAACAATGGCGAATGGGGGCAGCACTTCTACTACGGAGGACCGGGTAGAAACTCAAATTGCCCGTAGAGGAGGAAACAGCTCATTAATTCCTTTAACACTCGTATAACATTCGGGCAGTTGTTAGTAGTAGCGCTGCTGTTCCTTTGACTCCTAGGCAATTGTGAAAAGTAGTTTCCTTTATTGGTTCTGGGTTGGTTCTTCTATGAGCGGTGCTGTTCTCCCGGACAAAGCCGAGGAGATGAGATAGCATGGTTGCTAAGAGAAACCAACAGGGTTTCTGATAGTAGTGTTTTCGTGCATTTGTTCTGGCCTTGATTCTATTTGTTTAGGCATTAATGGTGTTGTGGATGAATGGTGTTGTGGGTTAACAAATGATATTGTTGTATTTATCACTTTTGTAGCGATGATTCATGCTGTGGCTGAATCTGTACTCTGAGCTGTCTATTCTCGTCCTTTGGTAAAATTTGTCCTTCCAAGGTGGAAGGAAAATGATTATCTCCGGAAACGCCGATGGATGAGTTATCGATGAGTTGAGTCAATATGGACATAGCTACCAGAAGATAATAAGGAGGTCCATCAAGGTATGTGTAGGAGAAAAGATGAATACTGAGAGGTGAGAGAGACAATCAGGGAGTTTTCTAACATCTTTACCCCGAGACTCAAGTTAGGGTTTTGGTGGAGTGAAAAGAAGATGAATACTATGAGAGTTCTTGGGAATGATGTACGCATACATCTTCTTATGAGGATTGGCTATCTTTTATAGGATTGAGGTCATTTGGCACGTTTTCCTTCTTTTTTATTATTATTATCACGTTCTCAGAAATAAATAGTTATTACAATCCATTTATTCTGGAGTAAATAGTTATGTTTTGCGTCTTTCTCGCGATAACGGTTGTATTGCCTATGCCTTTAATGAATAATGGATTATTGCTTTAATCTTGACAATTGGGGTCAATTTTAGTTTAGCTAGAGGGAGCCCGAAACCAAGTCGATAGTTGGGAGTTGAGAGTCGAGAGCTAGCAGTCGATAGCCGGGAGTTAGTAGTCGTGAGTCAAGAGTTGAGAGTTGGTAGTTGAGAATCAGCATCCGAGGGTTGGTAGCTAGTGCACAACTTCTTTGACTTGTGCTTGCATCCACCCCGCCAAGACAGTTGACCTTTTAAGCCATGTGGTCTTCGTTGATCACCCCTATATCACTACTCTCCCTCTAAAGTCTAGTCGAAGAAGATGAAAGATCTATTGACCGGATTGGAATGAGGTGGTAGGGCATTTCCTTTTACCATGATTATTTGGACACGTGGCAAACAACAAATCCCAAACATGATTTTTACCAAGATTTGTGCCTTAATTACGGTCACGCATCGTAAATGTGAGGCATGCTTTATCATCTTTGGTTTCCAAGCCTGGAAGGTGTCATTGGCTCTGAAATTATATCACATTAATGTGAAGTGACCCTTAGTAGGGAAGACTGACCGCCTATCTCAGTGTAATGATTATTAGGTATGGTCGCAAGCGGTCAATCATTTTTTTTGCTTTCAAGATGGTTCAGATTCAATGGCCTTGATTAGAAGCTTAATTGTATAAATAGGATTATGAGGGATGCTATTACTTTGTGCAACCCTTGTTTTGTGTATAGGTCAATCTTCTTCGTCTTCATTTCAAGTTCTCTATGTTTCCATCTTTGAGTAAGTCCTTCGTCTCCTCGCTGTTGAATGTGTTGGAGCAATCCCAATAGTTTGTGGGGTCATGTGTTTTAGTGTTTGGGCAAAGAGTTTAAGTTAGGTTCACCCTTATTATTTGATATGTGTATGTGAGTGTGCAGGTATGCAGGATACACATGTGACTTAGGTTGATGGCTTCGGGTCCAGTGAAGGATGGAGCATCCGAGGGATCGTGGACAAGGTAGCGAGGACAAGGGCCGAGGGAAACGACTTCGAGGCATATGCGAAGGATGACATTGGGGATGAGCCGTAGGCTTGAATACATCCGAGGGACGAGAGCCAAAGGAAGTAGGCTTGAAGGCAAGAGGTCAAGGTTGTAAAGAAACGTCAAGTGAGTCATAAGGGTGAGGGTACGAGTGCATGAGAGATTGTACTCGGAGTAAAATCCTAGTTTTAGGGTTTTACTGTAGCGTACTGTAGTAGTACTGTAGTAATACTGTAGATGTACTGTAGCGTTACTGTAGCAGTCGACTGCATGTTTTAGCAATCGACTGGTGCAATCGATTGGGAGCGAACAGAATGCTTTTGTTTGTTCGGTCAGTGTGGAGCAGTCGACTGCTAGTTTTAGCAGTTGACTGGTATCGAACCGTTGGGATGTAACGGTCGAATTTCCACAGAGTGCAGTCGACTGCATGTTTTGGCAGTCTACTGGTAGACGGGGTTTTCAACCCGCGGGCTATATAACCAAAGCTTGGGAGCTTGGTTAGAGCTGACGAAATTAGTGGTGGTAAACCCTAATTTGTAGTCTACTTATTCTAAGTGTCTGTGACTGTTGTGGTGAGGTTTCTCCACCCACAATGAGCTACTTGAGATAGCCGAAGTTTGCTGGGGGCTAATCCACCGACGGATCGGGATCGTCCACCTCAAGGACACGCCGTGGAGTAGGAGCCCTAATCTCCGAACCACGTTAAATGAACGTGTTAGCGGTTTGCTTGTTTTTCTTTCCTTTAGTGTTTAGCTTTCATATTTGTAGTTAGTTTGTATTTCCACGCGCATACTAACGAGTGTAGGAAGCAATCGATTTGGGGGTATCGTCTATCCAATCCCCCTTCAAGCCAGCCACCGATCCCTTACAAGTGATATCAGAGCCAAGGTCGCACTTCACTAGACTAATCGCCGAGAAGAGCAAATACAAGAAGATGATCGGCTTGATTGAACCACCGAAGTTTGAAGGCGGAGGCTTATGGGACATCACCTATTGGATGATGAAGATGGAGGTCTTCTTCGACACGGATTGGAACACCATGATGGTGGTCAAAGAGCCGTTCGAAGTCCCGAAGGACAAGAAAGGGAAGAAGCTCCGACCATGACATTGGACGGAGGAGCAAACCTCACGGTCAAAGGCAAATGATAAGGTAATATCTATATTAATTGATATTTTACCTAATGACGTGATGAGCCGTGTAGGTGAATATGAGAATGCCCACGATTTGTGGAGCAAGATAAAGAAGGTTCAATGGGAAGAACCTAAACCTACACAAGAAGAAGAAGAACCCAAGGAGATGTGTTTAATTGTTCAAGTTGAGAAGAAGCCAATGGAAATTGAGTCATTCTCAACTTCCGAGGAGGAGAAGGATGAAGAATGACCATCCACAAGTGTGGATGAGGAAGATATAGCATCTACATCCTTAAGGGTTGAAGAAGAATCCAAGACAAGTGAAGAAGAAGAAGAAGTCTTGGAAGTCAACCTAATGAGCACCTCCACCGAAGCAAAGTCAAAAGACCACATTGTGTGCTTCGGGTGTAATGAAAAGGGGCACTACAATAGTAGATGTCCAATGGGTAAGAAAGTAACTCCTAAACTCATTCAAATTATTTTAGATACTAATTTGGGTTTTAGGAATGATGGTGCCAAGAAGAAGAAGGAGAAGAAGCACATTAGATGCTTCACTTGTGGTGAAATAGGGCACTACCACACCAAATGCCCAAGGAAGAGAGAGCTCAAGAAGTTGGCGCATTTGAGGATGTGGGAAAAGAAGTGGAGGAAGAATGGAGGCTCATGTCAAGGGGGAGCTCCAAAGGTAAAGGTTAAGGTAAACCCTAATTTAAATTTGAAGTCAAATTTAAGTTCCTCCATGTATGCTAGAAATAACTCTTATTATTTGCCCATGCATAACTTCGGATTCAAATATCATGATAAGAATAGGGTAATTGTAGATCAAAACCCTAGGAGACTAATGCATGATAAATCTAGAAATGGTAGACCTAAGGAGACCCAAGGCATTAATCCCAAGAAGGGGAGTTATATGCCTAGAAAAATGGGTAGGTCTAGGAATGTCCATGGTGGACATGTTGACTCTAGGTTTAGGAACCTAGAAAGCGAAAATCAAGCTTTGAAGGCAAAGCTTGATAAGTTAGAGAAAACCCTAGAAAGATTCAATGTTGGATCTAAGGATTTAGGCATGGTGTTGGGTAGTCAAAAACCCAACAATGATAAATCGGGTCTAGGATACCGATCTAGGGTCTCCAATGCTAAGGGAAAGTCTTATGCTATGGTTGCATATGACTATAGCAAGGAGAAACCAATAAATGGCAAGGAAAAGTCATTTAAAGGTAAGGAGAAATTAACTAAGGACAAGGTGTCCAAGGTTAAGAAGGTTAGGTTTGTAGGCCAAATGTCACCGGAGGTGTACCGATGTGGCCTAGCGATTGTGGATGAGTCACCTAGTGAGGTGGCTATGGCTAAGAGCTCTAGGGGGAGCTCAAAGAGTCAATTTGAGGCTCATGGCCAATGGATCTCAAGTGGATTTTACTTGGGAGTTTAGAGGGGTCATAAAATGTGTCAAGTGGTTTGGAGACGGACTTGAGTCTCAAACCTAGGGTTTTGGCACAATTGAGTTGTGTTTCATGCAAGAAATATGATATTGGGATCATATTGCATGATAATTGATTTTGGATGTATAAATACCATATAAACCAATGCTAGGGATGCATTGTGGATTAGTATGGGCAAATACATCAAGAGGAAGCCAAACTAGGACTTTAGGTCAAGGTTCAATTGAACTTTTTAGCTAGTTTTGTATTTTGTGTCAATTTTAGAATTTGTGATAAATATATTATATATATATTTTTCCCAAGTAGACATTGATAAAATAGATCTCTCCACAAATTTGAGAATTTTTGGAGGTCTGTGGAATTTCTGATGCATTTCTGAAGTTTGTCAGAGAATGTTGATTTTTTTAGAAATAGTGTACTAGTCGACTGCTACAGTTAGCAGTCGACTGGTAACAGTATTTTTGAGCACAGAATGTCTCTGTAAGCTCATTTTGATAAGGGTAGTCGACTGATACCAGTCTGAAAGTGTTTTTAATACTGGATTTTGACCGGGTCAGCTTGTATAGATGTATGAGATCCATGGGGAATAAATACACGAGTTTAGGGTCAGTTGGATGATAAGTTTTCAACAATTGGGATATTATTCGAAAGCTGTTTGGATGTTAGGCAAAGGGGGAGAAGTAAGGTTTAGTTGGGAAAACCTTAGTGTCTTTGCGTAGGGGGAGCCTTGAGACAGGTTTTTATAAATCCCTGTAGGAAAATTCCTACCTCAATGGGGAACATAGGTGTAGGGGGAGCCTTGGGATGGGTTCCAATGCATGTTTACATTTTTATTTCGGCGGTGTAAGTCCAAGTGTGTAGCCTTGGCAACGTAAGTCCATTCGGCGTTGTAAGTCCAAGTGTGTAGCCTTGGTAACGTAAGTCCATTCGGCGGTCTAAGTCCAAGTGTGTAGCCTTGGCATCGTAAGTCCATTTGTTTTAGCATATTTATTTGCTATTTGTTTTCCCCAACTTAAACGTATTGCCAAACATCATAAAGGGGGAGATTGTTGGAGCAATCCCAATGGTCCGTGGGACCATGTGTTTTGGTGTTTAAGCAAAGGGTTTAAGTTAGGTTCACCCTTGTTATTTGATATGTGTATGTGAGTGTGCAGGTATGCAGGATACACATGTGACTCAAGTTGATGGCTTCGGGTCCGGTGAAGGATGGAGCATTCGAGGGACCGTGGACAATGTAGCGAGGACAAGGGCCGAGGGAAGCGACTTCGAGGCATACGCGAAAGATGACATTGGAGACGAGCCGCGGGCTTGAATGCATCCGAGGGACGAGAGCCAAAGGAAGTAGGCTTGAAAACAAGAGGTCAAGGCTGCAAAGAAGAGTCAAGTGACTCATAAGGGTGAGGGTACGAGTGCATGAGAGATTGTACTCAGAGTAAAATCCTAGTTTTAGGGGTTTACTGCAGCGTTACTGTAGCGTACTGTAGTATTAATGTAGCGTTACTGTAATAGTACTGTATCGTTACTGCAGCAACATTGTAGTTGTACTATAGCGTTACTGTAGCAGTCGACTGCATGTTTTAGTAGTCGACTGGTGTAGTCGACTGGGAGCGAACAGAATGATTCTGTTCATTCGGTCAGTGTGGAGCAGTCGACTGGTATCGAACCGTTGGGATGTAACGGTCGAATTTCCACAGAGGACAGTCGACTGTATGTTTTGACAGTCGATTGCATGTTTTGACAAGCGACTGGTAGGCGGGATTTTCAACCCGCGGGCTATATAACCAAAGCTTCGGAGCTTGGTAAGAGTTGACGAAATTAGTGGTGGTAAACCCCAATTAGTAGTCTACTTGTTCTCAAGTGTTTGTGAGTGTTGTGGTGAGGTTTCTCCACCCACAAGGAGCTACTTGAGATAGCTGGAGTTTGCCGGAGGCTAATCCACCAACGGATCGGGATCGTCCACCTCAAGGACACGTCGTGGAGTAGGAGCCCTAATCTCTGAACCACGTTAAACGAGCGTGTTAGCGATTTGCTTGTTTTTCTTTCCTTTAGTGTTTAACTTTCATATTTGTAGTTAGTTTGTATTTCCGCTGCGCATACTAACGAGTGTAGGAAGCAATCGATTTGGGGGTGCCGTCTATCAAACCCCCCTTCAAGCCGGCCACTGATCCCTTACAGAATGTTCACCCGCCTATCTTTGGCCTTCCTTTTCCTTGTTAGCACCTATATCCTAGTATTGGTCTTGTGATGGTTGTGGAGTCTTCGTCTATTCCTTGGTACCGGTATGTAGAATCTACTTTTAGCAATGCTTCATTAGTTCGAATAAGGGCTACCTACGGGATTCTGACCGACCATGTCTTAATACTCCTGAATGGTAATGATCATCCCAAATGTCCTCCTCCGAGATGTGTAACCTTCTTCCAAAGTTATCTGATAAGTGGGCTTGTCTTTCCCATTCATGCATTTTGTAGGATCGAAAAGCACTAGAGGAGTGTGAATAGAGTGCATTGCTTTTTCACTTTTTCGTAAAACAAGAGTTAAATTAAAGCAACGGAAATAATAAAAAAACAAGGCTAATACCTTTGTTTTTACTTTGTTCGAAGTCTTCAATGACTTCTAGTCGAAGGTCAACACTTGTTGAGTGCTTTCGTTAGAAAATTCACTAATAACTCGAATAGCTACAAAGATATAAAAATTAAAGTGCAAGCAATTAAATACAAATATATCAACGACTTAGAGTAGAGGACTTGGGCATTGTAGTCGGAGCAGTATTTTAGCGTCATAGAGTAGTTTTCAGAGCAACACCAGTATAAAAGATGTGAAGAATGAGTTATTCTAAGTTGCTAGTCGAACCCTTCTTTTATAGGATATTTTGGGCACCTGGAGTTGACCTGATTCGATTCGGCTCTGTTTGTTATTATCCATTTTCTGGGCACCTGGATCCCTTCCAGGTGCTCGAACTATTGACGTGACTGCAGCTTGGGAAAGCTTTATCTAAGTTGCCTTTATCCCTTCCTGGGCTCCTAGATCCCTTCCGAGCACCTAGAAACTAAAGTAGGCTAGCCAACCAATGTCTGCCAACTCATTTGCTCATAAAGCTAGATTCGGGACATTCTGTGTGCCTGGATCCTCTCTGGTCGCTAGGGCGTCCGGGCCCCTAGAATGCCCTAACTTCAACTTTGATTTCCTTCATCACAGAATTAGCAAAATAGACATAATATGAAATATAAGTATTAAACATTTAGATAATCTCGGGATTGTCCAGTCCTGACTTTGGATTTTGCTAAAACCTTAGGTCAGATCAATGTCTATTGTTTCCTCAACAGGGAACGCATCCTCACTAGATTTCTTTTTGATGTGCATAGATTATATACACTTTTATGCATATTTTGACACACATTCACATACTTTGTCTATAATTGATCTGTGCATTTCTACACCTCTTATCATATTTTTCAATATAATTACTCTTCTTTATTGGAGATCTGCTCTTTGTGTGTTTTTCTATTGACATGAGCCACTTTTGGGGTGAAATAACGCTTGGAGACGATCCTGGATAGCAAACGAAGCAAAAGGGACTTGGCCATGTCAATCCCACATGGTCGTACAATGAAGCAGAGAAGAAGCTAACCACGACGGTGTGGAGCCACACGGCCGTGTGGCCTTCCAAAGGAGAAATAGAATTCGACCGTGTGACCTGACATTGTCGTGTAACTTTCTAGAGCCAATGCAGACACCGGTCGTGTGAATCCACACGACCGTGTGGATCGACCAGATGTTGAGTAGAACACGACCGTGTGATTATACAGGGTCGTACCACTTGATCCGAAGCCAAGAAGAACTTGGCAGTATGGATTCAACACGGCCGTGGCACGGGTCGTGCCAGGCCAATGCCCTGCACTATATAAGGGGGTATCTTCCCCTTTTCAAAGGGGAGGAAGGTTCTTCCTTTGGGGAGATCCATCTTGGTGACAATCCATGCTCTTCCTTCGATGATCCTAGGTCATTTCCATCATCACATCGACTCCGTAAGCAAAGGATTGGATCCGAAGATCACTTGACATAATTGGATAAGCATTCTTCTCCTTTCCTCTTCTTGTTGGATTTGGATGCTTTCAATCTTTATGTCTTTGGATCTTTTTCTTCTAACCATGGAGTAGATTTATTATTCTAGGATTAAGGGAGTAATTGTGATGTGGATTGATGTAAGAACTAATGGATATGCCAATTTCCTATCTTGATGGCATTATCATGTTTTGTATCTATTTGATCTTATGTGTATGCATTGTGTTTGATCTTATTTCTCATGTTTGATTGAATAGTTGTGTTGGATTATTGATCCTATAGGAGGAATGTCTTATATTATATGATCGAGGGGCCCTAGTGATAACGCTAACCTGTTTCCGGACATCTAGGGCATCACCTTGAAGGGAGAAGCAATTTCCCCACAAGGAAGTAGGGAATTGCACGTAATTGCTATCTTTATCTCTAATGGTATTGAGTATGAGTGCTTTTTATGATTTATGATTAAGGGGCCCTAGTGACTGGGGTAACCTATTACTGGACTTCATAGGAGTCATTCCTAGTCTATAGCAAGGGATATTGATCCAAATATCATGCCGATTTGACCACTGCAGGAGAGAGCTGGTAATGAATCTAACTTCCTACAAGTGCATGTAAATTGAGGATAGATAATTAGTAAACTAACTTCCCTTATTTAGTTCCTAGCTTGCAACCAATAATTGTTTAGCTAATTCTCCGTGAGAGATCTCTAGTGCTTATAACAAGTCTTTATGGGTTCGACGATCTTTTATATTACTGACGACGTAATCATGCATTTATGATTTGTAACAAGTTTTTGGCACCGTTGCCGGGGACTACGCTTATAAAAATAGTAGATAATCATTTGAGTTAGTCTAAACTTGTTTTCCTTTATTTTATTGTAAATATTTTCTACAATTCTTTTATTATATATATATATATATATATATATATATATATATATATATATATATATATATATCTTAAATTTCTTTAACTTCTATTTCTGCATTACGATCTCCCAGTTTATATTTTTGTAGGCATGTTATTTGAATTCTAGTGCCATCCAAATTTCTTGCACATCTATGTTGCTCAGATAAATATGGTTCTAAGACCATTAAAGGTTTCTGGGGCCCCAAAGTTTGCCAAAGAGCTGGGGCCTATTGTACTGCCAGAGATTCAAGCGAAGAATTTTATACTTAGACCATCTTTTATCTCAAAGATTCAGGAGGACTAGTTTAGGGGGGTTCAGATTTAGAGAATCCATATTTACATCTCATAGATTTTCATAGATATTGTGATACAATGAAATATAAGGGTGTCTCTACTGATTCTATACAGCTTATGGTTTTTTCCTTTCAGTCTTAGAGATGTTGCAAAAGTTTGGTTCAATAATCTGCAACCCAGAAGTATCAAAACTTGGGATGAGTTAGAGCAGAAATTTTTGAATAAATATTTTCCCCCAAGGAAGACCACCTATTTGAGGAATAAAATTTTACGTTTTAAGAAAATAGATGGAGAGGGATTCCATCAAGTTTGTGATAGATACTTGTCCCTTCTGCATCAGTGTCCCTATCATGGTATATAGAACTGGTTAATTATTCACTTATTTTACATTGGGTTTTCCATCTACAACAAGAGTCAGTTAGACACGATCTGGAGGATCTTTCATGAAGAAAAGTTTGAATGAAGCACATGAAATAATTTATCGGGTGGTGTCGAATCTGGATAAGTGGTCAAGACAAAATTTGATGACTTCCTCATTGTATGCATTCGAAGCAAAAAATGGAAAAGGAGAAATCGGTAGAAAGAAAAGAATTGGTGCATAAAGCTACTGAAACTCAAAGTAACTTGGAAGAAGACACAAATTTACAAGTGAAGATCTCCGAGATCTATTCCCTTGGTGTGGTGAGTCCTTATTACTTTTGTTAGAAGGAAAGATATCTTCAATTGATGCCATCATAGAGGAGAAAGGTGGCGATATTTTGTGTACAAAGGAGACCTTGGATTATGAAGAAATGGAAGAAGTGGTACAAGAATGTGGGAAAATTTCAGAAGAAGCAATAGCGAATGGAGAGATAAAGTTATTAGAGCAAGATCCAACTTTGCTTGAGATCATGCCGCCTCAAGTGAGCGCAAACCTTTGCCACCCAACCTCAAATATGTATTCCTTGGTCCAAATTCTACCTTTCTAGTAATAATTAATGTAAATTTAACTAAGCTGAAAATTCAAAAATTAATCAATGAGCTAAGATTGCACAGAAAGGCTATTGGGTACACCATTGATGATATTAAAGGAATTAGTCCTTCCATTTGTATGCACAGAATTATACTTGAAGAAGGATACAAGAAGAATTCAATTGAACATCAAAGGAGATTGAACCCAACCTTGAAAGATGTAGTGAAGAAGGAGGTGGTAAAGCTTCTAGATGTAGGGAGTATCTACCCTATCTCTGATAGTGAGTGGGTGAGCCCGGTACATTTGGTTCCAAAAAGAGGGGGGATGACCGTTGTTACGTACCACAAGTGTTCGGTTACATCGTCAGAAGGCTGTATTTATAGCCTTGGTCAGGACGCTTGGAAGGGTTCCAAGCGCCTGGAGGGGGATAAAATTTTATCCCCTTCGTAATGGATCGCAATCAAACGCGATCCGAATAAAACTCCGTTTCGAGCGCTCGGACCAAGAAAGTAAACGACGTTGAGTTTTTCCAATCCGGGCTTTCCACTCCGGTTCTGCTTGCTTCAGTCTGGGTCTTCTGCTCCGGCTTTTCTCACTTGGCTGATTTTTGGCATCCGGAATAAGACTCACCCGAACCCAACTTCCGGCCTTCTCCTCGAGCAATCTTCCGCTCTGACTTCTCGTCCCTTGGAATGTTGTGCGCCTCCTTCTCGTCCACCCACGTACTCTTCAGCAGCACTGATAACCATGATTTTGGCTTTATTATTTTGAATCATAATGCATGTTTTTATTGGTTTATTCATAGTTTAATCTCACATTAGCATCATATCTCAATATTGCATTTGATTTTGGACTTAATTGCAAATTGGCCTATAATCATGGTATTTGGTGCTAATATTTGATTCTTATTTTATAGGCATCAAAAGGGTCATGGACCCGATCAGATCAGGCTGCATTTGGGCTCAAATCAAGGGCTTAATGAAGCGATTACACCTTGGAGCTATTTGGACCGTTCATCTACAATCAAGCAGATCTGAGTCATCCGTCAAGCATCTGGTCCATCCGACCTAAGGAGGAGCAGATCCAGTCCATTGATGAAGGTCCGGAAGTTTTGATTCAGATCTGAGATGATCCAACCGTTGATCGAGCCCAAGCCAATTTGGACCGTCCGATCAGATGAGGAGAGGTTTAAAACGTTTGAGAAGCTACAGTGCTTCCCTGAGCTCGGCGTCGCGATTTTCATCCACAGTGCCATCTTCTTCTCCGCTGCGACGCCGGTATTCCCCATCCTCTTCCAGATCTACTTATCAGCGAGTCTTATTGGCGTTGGAGTTTCTATCCATTGGTTCCCAAGTCTTGATCTTCTGCACGCGTCGGCGATTCCATCTCCGGAGCTCAGATCTATTCGATTAATTTCCTCTGTTTCAGCCATCATCGGAGAAATTCCTTGGTGACAGTGGCTTGCCCTCTGTCAGAGGGCATCGATCCAAGGGCTGCATTCTTCAGATCTGCAGAATTTTTGGGCTTGGCAGATTCATTCTTCACCAGCTTTTCCGGGAAGGATTTCTTAGGTGCTGGATGAGATTATACTGAGTTATTGGTCGAGAGCTCCTTCTTCATTCAGATTCCTTGTGTGACGGTAAGGAAAGACTTGTTAGAAGAGTAGTTTGGATTGAAGATGGCTTAGATTTTAGTTTTGCAGTTTAATTTTCTGCATCTTTGTTTTCTTAAGAACTTGTTAACGAATTCCTTGTTTCTGCAAAGTTGAATTGATTAGTTGCAATGTTGTTTCTTTAGATCTCATTTCTGAAATTAAATTCGGTTCTTCTTGTTTCTCCTGCTGGAAATTTTTTACTTTTATTTCTACGCGTTCTATTCCAGCAATTTTAATTTGTAAATTTTAATTCTGTTCTTTTAAGTTTCTGCAAATTCGTTTCTGCAAATTTTTAATTTTGAAATTTCTCTTTTAGTTTCTAAATCATAGAATTTGTCAGTGTTCTTTAACTAGAAGTTAATCACTGCTTAAGTTCAGATCTATGAGTTGCAATTTAATTCGCAATCTAGGATGTGAAGCAAAACTGATCATTCCCATTTTATCAGAAGAAAACCTCAAAAGGAGAATAATGCTAGTCTAAGTTGAAACATTCTACTATTAGTTTCCTTGTGAGATTCGACTTGGGACTCCATATTACACGAGTTTACTAAAGTTAATTGAGTCCTTAATTTTAATTAATTTGATGTGCCACGTGACATGAAAATGGCAAACACCAAGTACCTCGTCTCTCAGACGCACCGAGCCCGTCGGCTCTTTCCCATGCCTTCCTTCTCGCTAGCTGCATCTTTTTCCCGACACCCTGTGCTCCTAAGTTCCTGTACACTTAGACACAAGATTAAACATAACAGGACCTAACTTAACTTGTTTCATCACATCAAAATAACCTTGGGGTACCAACAATCTCTCCCTTTTTGATGTGAGCAACCCAAGTTAAGTTAGGGTAAACTAGTATAAAGTAAAGCAATAAATTTGCAATTAAAGTGCAAAAAAATTAAAAAGTTTAAACTACAGGTTAAACTACCTCTCCCTAGACTTAATCTTCTCTTTTCCCCCTTTAATCACATAAAAAATGGGGTACCAAAAAAAAATATAAGGGTTAAATTTTTCAAAAAAAAAAGGAAAGTTTTTAGAAAATAAACTGATTTTCAACATTTTGAAAAACTTGTCAATTTTTTTAAAAAAACTCTAAAACTTTTTGAAAATTATTTTGATAGCACTTAAAATAATTTTAGAAAAAATTTCTTAAAAAAATTTGATATAAAAAAATATCAATATTTTCCTAAGTTTGTAAAACTAATTTTGTAGAAATAATTTTCGAAAAAGTAAAGTTGATACTTAAAAAAACTTTAAGTTAAAATTTCTAAATTTAAAAAGATAAAAAAATGTGTAACTATTTAAAGCATTTTTAATTATAATTAAATACTTTATCAGTTAGTCAATTAAACATTTTATTTCATTAATCGAGTTCCAGGCTGTGGCGAGGCACTAGACTTTCTTGGTTATTGGAGCAACAACCACTTTATAGTCAAAGCCTCTTAAGGAAATTCAAACATTTAATTTTCTCGCTGAAAGCGCTAAGTCTAATTAAAATTCAAGTTAGACAAGACTTTGGAACCCAATATAAGTTCCAGCCTACTGGATTAATTAAGAATTTTTTAGGAATATATTTCTTTGAAAATTTTCTAATTTATCCCTTATGAAATCTAAGACACTAGCTTAGTCTATAATTTTGAGTTCTAACATTCAAGCATGCATGATTTTTCAAGTTCTTTATTTCATTTTGTAAATTATTATTTTCTAATTTTATTTTATCAAATTCTTCTAATGGACAAGATTTTGCCAGAATTAATTTTAACTCTTTAATTTCTTTTTCTAGCTTGCAACAATTCTTTGATAAATATTTTATAAACTTAAAATACTTATTAGGAGGAAGAGATCGTACATGACTTACCTTGTCGATCTCGTTATCCGTAGCTCCCCCTGGAGTGCTACTTTCTTCTGATGTCGCTCCCCCTTCATTGATGCTCATTTCGGACGAGCTTACTTTGTTTTCGTCATCTTGATAGCTTGCCATTAATGCGAGTCCGGAGAAAGGCTTAATCTCTAATTCGGACGACATTTCGTCCCACGTCGCCTTCAGGTTTTTGTGTTTGTTCATTTGGGCGGGCTTCTTGTTCTTATCTTTGTCGTTGTTCTTCAATTTAGGATAGTTGTCTTTAACGTGTCCTTCTTCATTGCAGTGGTAGCATCTAATTTTTCTTCTCTTTCTACCCTGTAAATGGTTAGTTTTCTAGATTTAAATAACTTTTTAAATTGATTTACCATCATCTTCGAAAGAAGATTCTGACTCTTGTTCATCCATCTTCGCCTTAAGGGTAATATTGTGCTTCGGCTCCTTTAAATATGCAAATCTCGATTAATGGACTTCAAACGTTGAAAATAACTCTTCTAAGGTAATAGATTCTAAGTCTTTAGAAATATAGTAGGCATCTACTAATGATGCTCATTTTTTATTTCTAGGGAAAGCATTAAGAGTGTACCTTAGCGAATCTCGGTTGCTTACCTTTTTTCCGAGATTCAAAAATCCGGTGATGAGCTCCTTAATCCTTGAGTGAAGGTGTGCAATGGTTTCATCTTCTTCAAATCGAAGGTTGGTGAGTTGGTTGCGAAGTAAGTCCCATCTCGCAAGCTTGGCTTCGAACGTCCCTTCGTGTAACTTAAGGAACTTCTCCCAAAGCTCCTTTGCTGAGTTGTAGGCGCCGATCCGATTGACTTCTTGTGGCGGTAGGACGCTCAGCAGATGGAACTCTGCTTTGCCGTTTGCCATGAAGTCAACCTGCTCCTTCTTGGTCCACTGGTATTCTTCCTTACATTCGGGTGCTACAAAACCGAACTTCATTATTAAAAGCAATTCAAAATTGGTTTTAAAACATACCTGCATTCTCTTTTTCCAACTCACGAACTCCCCCTCGAACTTCGATGGGTATATACTTGGTCCGACCATCGATTTGGTGCTTCGATCGACGGTTAGTCCTCATGAAGCATCCTCACTCTGATACCACTTGCTAGGACCCTTGGCGGTAGGCTAGAGGGGGGTGAATAGCCCCTGCTCAAATAAAAATAAAAATACCTTTCTCGGACAACTAACGTAATTAAAGAACACTTGCATAAGAAATGATAAAGAAATCAAACAGACAGAGGCACAGAAGTTTTTACTTGGTTACAACCGGGGAGGTTGTTAATCCAAGAAAGTAGAGCGCACTAATATCTCCTTCAGGTGGAGAAGCCTCTTTACAGCAATGATTGCACAAAAAGATGAAGCTAAATGAAAACTAGAAGCGTACAAGTGTTGTTTCTTAAGATACTTGTTGTTATTTAGCTTCTTGGATCAAGACTGTATTTATAGCCTTGGTTGGGGTGCTTGGAAGGGTTTCAGGCGCCTGAAGGGGGATAAAATTGTATCCCCTTCGTAACGAATCGTGGTTAAATGCGATCCAGATAAAACTCCGTATCGGGCGGCTGGAGTTCGGGCGCCCGGACCAGGAAAACCTTCCACTCCGGTTCCGCTTGCTTCGGTCCAAGTCTTCCACTCCGGCTCCGCTCACTTGGGTGATTTTGGTCATCCAGAATAGGGCTCACCCGAACCCAACTTCCGGTCTTCTCCTTGAGCAAGCTTCCGCTCCGGCTTCTCATCACTCGGAAACACCGCACACCTCCTTCTCGTCCGCCCATGTACTCTTCCGCAACACATCGTCCTTCAGACGAACCGAGCTTGTCGGCTCTCTCCTGTGTCGTCCTTCTTGCTAGCTGTGTCTTTTGTCCGATGCCCTATGCTCCTAAGTTCCTATACACTTAGACACAAGGTTGAACACAATAGGATCTAACTTAACTGGTTTGATCACATCAAAACAACCTTGGGGTATCAACAATAAGCACTAGCTATCGCTCACGTAGAATTACCTAAACTATCAATGGTCGGTAGTTATCTATTGAGAAGGAAAGATGAAACCTAGAAGGAAGATGAAAGAGCTAGAGGTAAAGTTGTTTATCTCGGTTTGGGGAGTATTCTAGAAGTTCAGTTTCTGACGTGGATTCCCGCTCTTATTCTCACCGCAACGTCTCATGGGTGTTCAAGCAATCGGTGTGACCCTAGGTTTTAATATTTGGGTAAAGGTATAAGTTAGATTATTGTTATATTTGATATGCACTTGTGAATGTACATGATGCAGGTACAGCAAGGCAAAGTCCAAGTGTGATCTTGGCAAAGGTAAAATCCAAGTGTGGAGGCTTGGCGGTGTAAATCCAAGTGTGTAGTCTTGGCAACATAAGTACAAGTGTAATCTTGACAAAGGAAAGTCCAAGTGTGATCTTGGCAAAGGAAAATTCTAAGTGTGGAGGCTTGGCAGTGTAAGTCCAAGTGTAAAGTCTTGGCAGCGTAAGTCCAAGTGTGGCTTGGCAAGGATGAAGTCCTAGAGCGAGGATCTCTTGGAAAGGTGAAGTCTTGGAGGTGAGGAGCCTCTTGGAAATGGAAGACCCAACAACAAAGGATAAGGCTGAAGGAAGTTCTTGAAGGCAAGGAGTGAATGATGGGGAAGCATCTGAGAGACGTAAGGCTGATGGAGGAGACTAGAAGGCAAGGTTGAGGTTGTGCAGATGAGGGCAAGTGTATGAGAGATTGTACTTTGGGTAAAACCCTAGGTTTAGGGTTTACTAGTCGACTGGTGACTTTACCAATTGATTGGTGGGAGTGAACAGAGGGCTCTGTTCACTCAACCGATATAGAGTAATTGACTGGTCTAGTGATCAGTCGACTAGTATCGAGTTATTAGAATGTAACGATTGAATTTCCACATAGACCAGTCGACTGGTAGAGTCACTAGAGGAAGACCAGTGTTCTTTGGTGTTCTTCGTCGGAGTCTTCCGAGAAAGATTTGTCTCCAGTATCCCTTAGGGCCTTTTTTTTCTCCTTTGCTTCTTTTCTCCTTTTAGGTTTGAACACTCTGACTTGTAGTGTCCTTTCTTGTTACAATTGTAGCAGGTTACGTCTGAGTTGCCTTGCATACTTATGTTTGAGCTTGACTTCTTATCTTTTGTATGAATCATCTTCTTGATCTCTCATTTGGTGAACCCCTTCTTCTTTTTGTATAATTTTTGAACTAGGTTCATGAGCTCGGCTCATGAACCTCTAACTTGTAGTGTTTAGGGTTTAGGGTTTGAACACTCTGACTTGTAGTGTCCTTTTTTGTTACAATTGTAGCAGGTTACGTCTGAGTTGCCTTGCGTACTTATGTTTGAGCTTGACTTCTTATCTTTTGTATGAATCACCTTCTTGATCTCTCATTTGGTGAACCCCTTCTTCTTTTTGTATAATTTTTGAACCAGGTTCATGAGCTCGGCAGTGATCCCATCATCACCAAAATCTGATTCATCTTCGAAATCAAGTTCAGGATGGTACTTGGCCTTCGACTTCTTGTTTGTGAGTTTTCCTACAAGTAATGCAATACCTTTCTTAGTCGAAGTAGATTAGATTGTTCATGAAGTCCAAACTTAGAAAATAGTTCGTCTAATCTAATTTAAAAAAAAATCTTAGAGAATTTATAAATATCTACCATGAATGCCCATAAAGTGTTCCTTAGAAAAATATTTAAGGCATACCTAATAACGTCATGATTTTCCACTTTCTGATCAATCGCGTAGAGACCATTGAGCAAGTCTTGGATCCGAGTGTGTAATTGACTCACTGATTCACCATCTTACATTTTAATATTATATAAATTATTTAAAATAAGGTTGTGTTTACTTACTTTGGCATCAGAGGTACTTTCATGTTGTTCGATCAGCTTCTCCCATAAGTCCTTTGCACTTGAGAATGGACCAACTCGATTCAACTCTTCTTTGGTCAATTCTCACTGTAAGGTTTGGGGTGCCTTTGCATCAGCCTCGATCTTCTTACGAGTTGGTGTGTTCCACTTATCACAGGCAATGGGTACTCTATCCTCGGTGGAGAGTGTGAATCCGGTTTGAATAATGATCCACATCTCCACCTGAATCTTCAGGTGATACTCCATTCAGCCTTTCCAATAATTGAAATACTCACTGGAGAAGAGGGGCGGGCGTTTATTCAAAATCTCATACACAAAGAAACAAAGAAAACTTGTTTCAAGACTTGGTCTTAGATTAGTAGTATAGTATAAAAGACTTATGAAAAACTAAAGAACTTGAGTGGTGTTGCACCAACTTCGAGAAATGAAAAACTTGATTGCGAAAATAAAAAAAAAATCTGATTAGAAGGGGTGATTGCACTGATCTGATCGACTCTGAAAATCCCAAGATACAAAACTATATAAAAAGGTGTAAGAATAATTTCAATAATGAAAAACATGAAAAAAAAAACTTTTGCTCAAACTGTGGTTTCACCAATTCAAAGCGACCCCACTCTGATACCAATTGTGGGATCGAAAGTGCTAGAGGAGGTGAATCGCGTGCATGGCTTTTCCACTTTTTCCATTAAAACTATCCAAGTAAATGCAGCGGAAATAGAGACGTAAAGGAAGAATAACAAAAACCAAGCTAACACTTTTCGTTTTACTTGATTCGAAGCTTGTGATGATTCCTACTCCAAGGCTCGCGATCAACGATCACTTTCGTTGGGCAATCCACTAATAGTTTTGAATGAGTACAAGTATAATAATTTAAGTGATATCAATAAAATTCTAACAACTAAGGATTAGAAGTTTCGAGCTTTCAGTCATTGGAGTCACGTTATAGCGTTGTAGAGTCATCTTTAAAGTAGTGTGCAAGAGAGAAGTCGTAGCAAACTTGAATTGAAGTTCCATTCTGCACTTTGTCTGATCACTACTTTTATCAAGCGTTGAGGGCACCTTCCAGCTGCATCCAAGGCACCTCTAATTGTAAAACTCTTCTCCCAAGCTTTGGACTCGATAAGCTCTGCAAATTGCTCTTTTTATCCATCCAGGAGCGCCTTCCAAGTGCTCTAAGGGTGCCTCCGCACCAATCTCTAGGGTGCCTCTAACGACATGGAAGGTGCCTCCAAGCCTCTCCGGGCGAGGCTTCGACCAAGGCAGCCGAGGCACCTCCAACAGTACAAGAGGCATTTCGAGCACTATTCATCTAAGTTATTCTTTGTGTATTTCAGAACTCCATCTTTCACTGGGCTCTGGAAACAATCCAAAGAGAGGCTCCATAGATATGCAACCTCCTCACCAATCTCTGAAAAATCCATCCATTTTTTAAATATTTTTTCTTTTTTATCTTTTAGCACTATAACCCAGCCAAAATCAGACTTCTCTACTTTCAAACTGCCCCAAACAAAACCAAGGATAAAAACATCAATAGGTAACCATAATTCTTGCTCCAAAAGTATAATTCAACACCCATAAACCCTCCAAAGTCTTTAAAATCCTTGAGCATATCTTTTAAGATTCACACTAAAATAAGATCAAAAATTAAAGTGCATCCAATAGCCGGCCAACATAACCAACTTCATAAACTCCAAAAGCAATGATAGTCTCTTTCATAACTACTGAAACAAACTACACAATTTGTAGCTACAATCTTCTCATGAAACTATCCAAAACTTTCAATTTCTCCAACATATGCAAATCCTCCCACATACTTAAAGTCTTGTTTGTCATCTAACAATCTAATTCATCAAGATAATCAATCAAAACTCTCAATGGAAGGATGACAAAGCATATATGGTGAGAGATAAAATGTTGAGTGGATTATTCAACTAGCATTTAAAAGGTAAAGAATTCAAAGAATGGGAAAAGAAATATCCTTTATCATATTCATGCACACATATGCTATTGTGATTTTAAAAATAAGCAAAGCAAATTCTTGAGTTTCAATTGCCATGAGTGCCTTTACACAAAAGAAAAGATCAATAATAGGCATGTAAGTGGTCCTCACTAGTTAATTTTTTTTTCTATCACACTCAATCAATGAAGATAGAATCCATCACCACACACCTAACCAAATGCAAGTAAGAGACTCACTCATGCAAAAATATTCCAAACTTGAGTGTCAAATTTAATTAGCTTTTATGATTCTTAAGACATTACTACTAGGAATGAATAAGGAATTATTTCAAAACAAAACCAAGCAAAGTGCAAAGTATGAAGCAAACTATGAAAACAAAGTGTAAAAGTAAAGAAAAGTATGAAGTGAAAAGAAAAATAAGGAACATATTAGGACCAAATGAATTTAGATATCTCCACAATAGTATGATCTTGTCCACTTTGGGCCTAAGCCTTCATGGTTTTATTTTTGGGCTCTACCCAAAATGTCTCATACTAATGGAGATATCTTTCCTTTATAAATCTATGATCTTCCTATGTATTTTTAATGTGGAATTTTGTTTGCAACCTTGCAATCCAACAAGCCCCCCCCCCTCAAATGAAGGACCACAAGTTTCCCATGTCTGATCCTACCCACCAGGTCTTCTTGCCTCTCGGTCCACCCAACCTACTAGGACTTCCTTATCTAGCCGCAACTAGGATTTCTTGCCCGGTGTCTAATCCTCTTGATTTGGACATGGGAGCCTCTACTTCCTTTGTTTGAGGTCAATATTCTACTCACATAGCTCAATTATACCATATCTCTTGTGCACAATTGATGTTAGACCTTCTAATAGTTCAGACTCTGATACTAATTGTTAGGACCAAAAGAAATTTAGATATCTCCACAATAGTATGATATTATCCACTTTAGGCCTAAGCTCTCATGATTTTATTTTTTGGATCTACCCAAAAGGGCTCATACCAATAGAGATATCTTTCCCCTATATATCTATGATCTTTCTCATTTATTTTCAATGTGAAACTTTGTTTTCAATCTTACAACCAAATAGAACGGACTCTCCTTTATTCCAGGCAGTCATAGGAGATTTAGAAATAGAAGCCACATCAATAATGGAATGGTCCTTCCTAGTGGTTGAAGTTGATTAAGGTGCAAAATCTACTCAGGATATGGAATGTTATATATTGAGGTAATAGTCTCCCCCTTGACTCCATTTTCTTTAAAAGTTTGCCCTGGAGGTCGAAGATAGTTTAGCTAGAGCAACCACTCTGGAAACCTATAGAAGGTAGAAGAAAACACCTCTCACACGCATGCAGGGTAGGAAAAAGATGGGACAAAATTAGTCTCTATCAAACATGTATCGAGAAATAAGTCACATCCAATGAAATCAATAATAGGCACCTCCATGGTATTTTCTAATAAATCAATATAAATGCTAACCTTATATTGTTGAATGATATCTGGAGGTTATAGAATAGTGAATGTAACCTCTTTAGGTTTTGGCTTAGCTCAAATGGTGCATCTAAGGGAAGTGATTCTTGAGTCTATGCTTCTACAGCACAAGTTCCTACACTTTCATCATCAAGTGTTTGTGCAACTAAAAGAGGTAATTCTTGGGGCATTGCTTCCACCATGCAAGTTCCTACACTTTCATCATAAATAACACATGCATCATTTATAATATCTACAACAACAATATTAGAAAAGTTAGTCTCAACAACAACTATATCATCATAACATAAATACTAGAGGAGTCCTATAGAACAGTAGAATCAGGATCTATGCTATCACTAGCTCTAAAATCCCTCTCCTCAAACATATCTCCCTAGAATGGTTGTGGTCAAGTAGGCGTCGAGTCATCTTGGAATCTAAGTGGAGTCTGATATGATGGAAAAGACTGAGTACTCTGCTATTGTGTGTCCCCACACCTAATTTGTCTACTTCCAAATTGATGAGAACTGGCGGCCATATTTTCCAATAATTCCCTAGCTTTGTCAGGAGTCTTGTCAATCAAGGTACCTCCACTAGCTATATCCACCATGTACATGTCCATCGGCAATAATCCATCATAGAAATATTGGATAAGCAATCACTCACTAATTCGATGTTTGGGACAACTAGAGCAAAGTTCCTTGAATTTCTCCCCATATTCATGCAATGTCTCTTCCATGAATTATTGAATACTGCGAATACTTTTTTGGATGGATGCAACCTTGAAAGAATGAAAGAATCTTAACAAAAATTATTTCCTCATCTCGTGCTAGTGACTGATATAACTAGGAGGAAGACAATACAACTAATCCTTTGCTGCATCTGTTAATAAAAATGGGAATACTTGAAGTCTGATGTCTTTTACCAGCATACCAGACGGTGTCATGGTTGAGAATATTTCATGAAATTCCTACATATGCTTATTAGGAATTTCATTAAAAAAAATCATAGAATTTTGGAAGTGATTGTATGATTTCATATCTCAACTCAAAGTCCAAATTTAAATCAGAATACGGGGTAAAAAAGGTTGATAAGTTAAATCTGATGTCCAAAGGTCTTTAAGAGTTTTGTTATCATGATCCATGTTGCACACAAGAGAGGGTTCCTAGTCTTACCTGAAATACTAGCAAACAAGATCAAAGACACAGGAAACATATAATGTGAAGCACATGGAAACAAGAGATGTAAGGAACGCAAACAATTTTTTTTTAATTTTCACAATAAAAATAATCCTTATATTATCAAACACCACTATATTCCTTGACAATGGTGCCAATTTTATAAATTGTGTGTCATATCACAATTTACAAATAATTTAAGTACCGAACCCCTTTACACTAATGTAGCATAGAGGTAACTAGGTTGTCTCCCAATGAATGTGGTCAATACTTGATAAATCTCAAGATCAATTTATTAGTAATTAGGGTTTGGGTTTTGAATTCTAAGACTACTAATTGAAAGACAATGTGAGTAATAAAACCATAATCTAACCTAAATTACAATTGCACCAGAATTAAAAGCAACATCAAGAAAACGTCTAATGAAATGAAACAGTTAACAAAACCTAGAGCATGTAATAAACCCTAAGCTTAGCTATCCTATTTGGATTCAAAGGAACGACATGAGCATAATGGAATCGACATTAACAAAGTGATACAAACAACTACTAAAGGATCAGAATTACCGAACCAAAGTCTAAGGAACATTCCATTGAACACATAAAGGGCACTAGTGAATAAAGACTAAATTCATGACATCTAAAACATGTCTTGAATCAATTACAATCAATCAACATGAATCAAAGCTAAGTATTCAAATCAGAACCTAACATGGGAAGTTTAACCTGTTACAATTCATCCCAACATGAATATCAAACACACATCAACACATTCAAATAAGGAAATCAACCAAAAACATATTAACACATCATAGAGATTAAACCCACGATTGGTGATGTTGCTGTGATCCAAATGAAGAAGTTGATCAGATCTAGTTGATGGTGAGATGCTATAAGAAAGAAGCTAGATGTCCAATAGTTGTTGCGATTCGAATGAAGAAGGAAATGGTCGCTAAAAGAAGAGAAAGAAGATGTGATCATGCTCTATCTAGATCTAGGAAAGAAGGGATGTGGTTGATCATAACTGTCTAGATGTAGGAAGAAGATGATGATGTCTTGACTTCCTTCATGCATTAGGAAACCTAACTCGGAACATCTAGATCTAACCGAATTGGTGTTGATCCGATGGAGAAAGAAAATGGTGTAGCAGTGGTGAAGGCATTGCTTCATCTCTCAACTGAGAGAGGAAGAGATGAGGGTCGGCGTTAGGAGGATGGCTTCCGGATCTGGAAGCTTCATGTAATGCCCCGGCCCGGGCGGGTGTTAGAATATATACTAAAAGCCTAGCTTTTTATATAAACATTTATTTTGAAATGAGAATCACATTGGTCAAATGTCAGCATTTAGTTAGATGCAGTTGTCCATTTAATTTATATTGTAGATAACATGGTGTGTGATGTCACACAGAAGATCATGTTATCAGTTCCTTATAAATTATAAATAGTAGCTCACAACCAAGATGGATTGGGACAAATCATCGGAATGGTTGTAGTGTAATTTGGTATTAGTTTATCTTGACTATAAAATTACACTAGTACACTATATGTATTGAGCAGGACTATTTGAGGTTGTTCCTTTTATACTGACTGCATAAAAGAATAGAACCTCTGTTATTATGAATGTGCGTACTCTTAATCCTAATATAATAACAAGAACATGTACTTAGTATTTTATTTCTTTAATTTATCAAAGGGTGAGATTTATTCGTTAAATAAATAGGCCCGATGAGTTGGGAAATAATATTATTTATATGGTGTGTTGTTGATTATAGAAGGAAACTGTGTCCTATTTATTAAGATGATGATGCCCCCTTGAGGAGCTCATAAGGATTGTCATGTAAACCCTGCAGGTGGACTTAGTTTCGACATGACAATGAAGTTAAGTGGTACTACTCTTGGAGCTAGATATCAATTAAGTGAGTTGTCAGTAACTCATTTAATTAATGAACATTCGATATCTTAAACACAGGGAGATTAACACACTCATGATAAGAAGGAGCCCATAATGTAATATGGGATTGGTGCGGTAGTTCAATAATAACTCTTTAGTGGTATGAGTTATTATTGATGAACTTGAGTTGGGTGTTCGGGTCGAACACTAGAAACTCAAGCTCATCAGGAGGCCAAAGTCGATTCCTCCAATAGGTCCCTGTTGTAGCCTCTGTGTATAAAGTCTCGTATCCAACCAAGTCCACTTCTTACCCAAGTAAAGGGTCAGCCACATCCTTGCTTGGTGCTCAAGCAAGGGTCGGCCAAGATTTGCTTGGAGCCCAAGAGGTGCCCGGCCAAGCCTTGCTTGGTACCCAAGCAAGGGGCCGACCACAAGGGAATTAAAAGAGAGTTTAATTTTTTTTTTAAATCTTTTCTTTTATAGCCATCCTCCAAGGGATTTAAAAGAGAGATTTTAATTTTAAAATATTTCCTTTTATAGCCATCTTCCAAGGGATTTAAAAGGGAGATTTTAATTTTTAAAATCTTTCCTTTTATAGCCATCCTCCAAGGGATTTAAAAGAAAGATTTTAAAATCTTTCCTTTTATAGTCATCCTCCAAGGGATTTAAAAGAAAGATTTTAATTTTTAAAACTTTCCTTTTATAGTCATCCATAAAGGGATTTAAAAGAGAGATATTTTAATTTTAAAATCCTTTCTTTTTTGTAGCCATCCACAATGGTTTAAAAGAGATATTTTAATTTAAAATTTTTTCTTAATTGTTGCCCAAATAAGGGTCGGCCACACATAATAGGAATTAAAATGAAGGTTTTAATTTTAAATCTTTCCTTTTTTGCATTCACCAAGGATTATAAAAGAGAGGTAGATGGTGTCTTATGGAAGAACACAACCTAAGTCTCTTCGTTTAATCCTTGTTTTGGCCGACCCTCTTCCCTTTCTATTATCCCCTTGTTTCCTTTACCAAGGGCCAGCAGCATCAAGAGGATCCATCTTCTTGTGGTCGGTTACTTGGAGAAGAAGAAGAAGAGAAGGAGGCTCTCTATTCTAGCATCCCTTGGTGGCCAAAAATCTTGGAGGCAAAAAAGTGGTTCGGGTGGTGTTGTCTTGGAAGATAGTCGCCCACACGACGTCCAAGAGGAGGAGAGGAATACAGCAGAAGATCAAGAGGTCTTTAAGCTACAAATAAAGGTATAACTAGTTAATTATTTCTGCTGAGTACTAGTTTATTTTTTTCTTTATATGGATCCTGAAATACCAACACAAGAGGCTAGCGATCTTGTGCTTCGATTGTAGTCTCTGTAGTTAAACCTAAGGTTACTGTAAGGAGTTTAAATATTCAATTTCTTTGAAAGGCTTTATCTAGGATGTGGTAGATGATCCCATACCCAAGAAAGTCGAGTGCCTCGCCAACGACCTGGAAGTCAATCCTTGAAATAGATATTTAATCATCTTCTGTAATATGGTTTAACTTCTGATGAACACATGGGTTGAACTTGGATTAATAATGTTAAGTTTCATTTGCAATCCAAGTTTAACTTTTGAAAAGCACATGGGTTGTAATGAAAAGTTCTGTGCTTGTACAAATTTTTGTACAGGAGAAATAGAATGAAATTTCAAGTAGCACCTAACAATTGGTATCAGAGCTAGTTTTCTACCTCTATGTGTTTGGTTTTCAGTTAAATTATGCATTTTTCATACATAAATTTAGACAGGATAATAGTAGGATGTGTAAATAGATTAACTCTATGGTTGCAGGCATCCTAGTTCCAACTATTATGACCCTATTATGTTTGTGTGTGATTTGGACCCTCGGGCATGTCGAGGGCATTTTATGTGTGTGCATGATAGTAATTATTAAATACAGTAGGTGTTGTATTAGTTTTAGGATTTTACATTCTGTTCGATCTAGATTACATATAAATGTAAAATTTTATTTTTATCACGGATCGTACCCTTGCAAGGCATGGTGCTATTTGAGGACCAGAGGCATAGCGGAAAAGGAAGCAAGATAGATGTGACAACATGACCCGTTGGCAACGGTTAGGGTTGGTGGCACACGGAGGATAGCTATGAATGAGGCCATAATAGTTGGAAAATTATTTTTTATATTTATTGCTTTTTATGTTGTTTATATGTGTTGTGTGTGTGCATGTTAAAAATTCCTCGTTTTAAATAACTAAGTGGAAGAGGAATTATTTAAATTCCACGGTCTCCATTACTGGTTTGTAAGTGATGCATTCAAACTTGCGCGTTGGCTTTGAGTACCTTCCACCACATCGGATGAGTTTGTTTGCGGATCACTAGATCAAACTTCCTTTATGGATGATTATAGGAAATTATTTAGGTTTGTGTGATCTTCTCCATCTGAAGGGGCACAATCCTATTTAATAGACTAAGTATCAAGTAATGGTATACATTTAGGCACATTTAATAGTATCCTCCCCATCGGAGTCACTGCTATTATTTGTGTGATCGAAGAAAAACCAACTATTAATTTTATTTGTCATAAAGTCAAGTTGACAAGATAATAAAATTAATGGTTAAAACCCCCTCTTACAAATGTTTGATTTTGTATACGTCCACATTATCGTGGCATACAAAATTCACAGTGTTTTGAGGTGTTGGTGAATTTAAATGATATTGTTTGAGGAATCAATATTATTTTAAATTCTAAAGTTTTGACCAAATATTTTGTAATTCTTAGGATTTCAAATGGCTTTCAATCCTCTTGCTGTTATATTGAAAGAAAACAAACTTACTGGTCCCAATTATATTGATTGGAAATGAAACTTGGGCATTGTCTTAATTGCTGAAGGATACAAGTTCGTACTTCTTGAGGTCTGTCCTAGCGTGCCTGATAAGGATTCTAGTGAAGAGGAGATAGAGAGACATAAGAAATGGATCAAGGCAGATGAGATGGCGCGGTGTTACATTTTGGCTTCTATGTCAAATGTGCTGCAACATCAGCATAAGGCCCTACCCACTGCCTATGACATAATGCTCAATCTCAAGGAACTCTTCGCACACCAGAATCGGATTGCCAGGAAGGAGGCCATGAGAAACTTAATGACGACCACCATGACTGAGGGGACACCCGTAAGGGATCATATCCTCAAGATGATGGCTCATTTGATGGACTGTCCTCGTAGAAACAAGAATAATGAAGGTGTATCTTATTCATTAGTTGTTGAAACATATTTAGCGGTGTTATTTACCAGTACCTGGTGTGTAGATACGGGAGCCACTGATCATGTCTGTAATTCATTACAGGGGTTTCAAGAAACCCGACGACTACATGAAGGGGAAATCAACGTCGACATGGGCAATGCTATGAGAGTGGCGGCTGTTGCAGTGGGAGATATTTATTTATCTTTTGATAGGAATAAAATATTGATTTTGAAAAATTATCTTTACGTACCATATTTTAGAAAGAACTATTGAGTTATGTAGTGCAGTAGTGGCAAACTCAATAATATGCCAAGATGATTGTTTTATTTAGTTACTAGCATAATTTTTAGTTGATGGTTTGTATGATAAACTGGTTTGAAAATACATGTCATGTGCATATTTCCGAGGTACAGTTTTGGGTATGAATTACTGGCAAAAGCATGGTTACAATGTTGCATTTTTCTTCAAGTAGTTTAAAAAGCATGTCTTCTTTTAATGTCTCATTTTGTGAGTAGATTGTACTTACTAAGCATCCGCTTATAGATTGCATTTCCTTATACTACAGATACAGGTAAAGGAAAGCTCGAGTAGGAGGAGGCAGCAGGAGCAGTGCTTGGGGGTGTGTGTGTGGCGGAACAATGGAAAGAGATCAGGGAATTTGTTATTTTGGAAGCATATAGGACTCTAGTTTTGTTTTTCTTCTCTCCGCTTTACCTAAGAATTTGGCACTAATTGGTTTAGAATGGATTTGACAGCTTGGCAGAATTTTGAATGGCGAGTGAAAGTAAACAAGAGGAGAACAAGCTTTTTCGACCGAGAAAGGGGTTCCTCCGCACGGCCCGTGGCACGGCCGTGCAGGTTCGCATGGCCGTGCCCTTCCTCCTCTCGGCCAAGTTGACACGGCCGTGTGATTCAACATGGTCGTGCCCTTCTTCCTCTTGGCCAAGGTGGCACGTCCGTGTGGAATCACACGGCCAGGCACCTCCTCCCTTCGACCAATGCTACACGACCGTGTTATTCCACACAGCCGTGTCTCTCCTTTCTCGGCCGAAGTGACACGGCCGTGTGGGTTCACACGGCCGTGCCCCTTTCATCCTCTACCAACAGTCACGTGCATGCGACCCTCACACGACCGTGCCCTGTGTCAATTGGGAGTGCAATAGCTGTCAGGTCCACACGGTCCAGACTCACCAGAAGCTTCAGACTCCCTTTGGCCCTACGTGGCTGCAAGTCATGTCCTACAAGTCATAACAGGTTAGGATAGATCTATGGACTAAGCAACATGTAACGAGTAAGAATGTTGGAAATTTAGATGTACGAGGAAATAGTAACGTTTGTCCTGTAGCTTAAGGGCATGAGTAAGGGCGGGCGTTACAGTTTGGTATTAGAGCAAGTTCCATCCTTCCGTCACACTGCTCAAGCATTGATCCTGCAGCTTCCAAGTAAGAAATTATCGTTTTCATAACTTTATGCATTTAGTTTTGTTATGATTATTAAGAATGCTTGTTAGGATTTAGCATGCTTATACATGAGAGTACTAGTAATAGTAGATAAGAATAACGATAGGCTGATGAAATATCTCACTTGTTGGTATATGGATATGTAGAATGGCTAAAGGATGACCGGCTAGACAGCTGAGAGTTAATGAACCTCAACCAGTGGAGAATGAGTCTGCACCCCAGCCCAATCTTCTAGAAGTAGTAGCTCAACTCCAGAGACAATTGGTGGAGCAGCAGCAGGTTATTGCCACCCTAACTGCTAATCAGCAAGCTCCTCCTATTGTCCCACCGGAAGCCACTATAGTGACACCTACTACAGTCGAAGTTCCATCAGTTACACCTATAGCACCAGCAAAAGTAGTGAGGCAAAAAACGTACCTCATACAGTGTCAGAAACTGAAACCAGAGAATTTCTCTAGCGCCAATAAACCATGGGATGCCCAGGCATGATTCAAAACCCTGGAGAGCATAATGGAGCTACTGGACTGGCCAGAGGTAGAAAAGATTAAGTGTGCTTCCTTCTACTTTACTAGTGATACAAGGTGGGAAAGGGTTAAGGCAAAACGAAAAGTGGATCAGATGACCTGGTCCAACTTCAAGATTGAGTTCTTCGAAGAGTTCTTCCATATGTGAGTCACGAATAAATATTATGACGGGTTCACGAAATTTCAACAAGGAAATTTATCAGTGGACGAAGCCATGAAGAAATTTAATAGACTAGATCGCCTATGCCCCGAGATGGTCAACACGGAATGAGAAAGGGTGAGACTAATGCTTAAGATGTTGAGGCCAGAGATAGCTTTGAATGTAGATGGCGGAATAAATAGACCGCGGACTGTAGAAGATCTGATTAGTAGTGCCCTAATCACAGACAATTACTTGAACAACATCAAGCAGCAGAAGCTTGTACAGATTGAGAACAAAGGTCAAGGGAGTTCTGACACTCAGAAAACTCAGGGCCAAGGTTCAATGTGGAAGGGGTAATAAGAAGGGAGGATCTGTAAGCAAGCAGCCTAAGTATGCCACGTGTTCCACGTGTGGAAAGATGCATCCGGGAATCTATCATAAGGGCACTAGTGGTTGTTATACGTGTTGTCAAGAGGGGCATATAGCCAAGTATTGCTCGACTAAGAGCAACTTACCTCCAGTACAACCTGTTCAATATGGAGGCAACCAGGCGCAGCTACACGAGATGCAAGCCACATTGGAGGGTCCTCAAATTAGCTAGGGCAGATTGGAGGCTCCACCAAGTGCTACTAATGCTCGAGTCTTCTCCCTTACTAGAGAGGAGGTAGCAAACGCCTCCATGGTTGTCACAAGTCAGATACGTATTTTTAATCTATATGCAACTGTGCTATTTGATACTGGGGCAATCCATTCGTTTGTTTCTATAGTATTTGATGAAAGTATAGGTATACCCCCGGATGTCCTAAGCGGACAGTTCTCAAATTAGCTAGGGCAGATTGGAGGCTCCACCAAGTGCTACTAATGCTTGAGTCTTCTCCCTTACCAGAGAGGAGGTAGCAAACGCCTCCACGGTTGTCACAGGTCAGATACATATTTTTAATCTATATGCAACTGTGCTATTTGATACTGGGGCAATCCATTCGTTTGTTTCTATAGTATTTGATGAAAGTATAGGTATACCCCCGGATGTCCTAAGCGGACAGTTCTCAAATTAGCTAGGGCAGATTGGAGGCTCCACCAAGTGCTACTAATGCTTGAGTCTTCTCCCTTACCAGAGAGGAGGTAGCAAACGCCTCCACGGTTGTCACAGGTCAGATACGTATTTTTAATCTATATGCAACTGTGCTATTTGATACTGGGGCAATCCATTCGTTTGTTTCTATAGTATTTGATGCAAGTATAGGTATACCCCCAGATGTCCTAAGTGGATAGTTCTTAACGACACTACCTTCGAGAGAGATAATTGTTAGGACCTTCGGACGCGGCTAGAGAGGGGGGGTGTGAATAGCCGACCCCAAATTCTCGTTTCTTCCTACAATTTGAGTTAGCGCAGCGGAAATAAAAAGTAGAAACGAAAATGGAGAAGATCAAACCTCAAACGCGACGATATAACGAGGTTCGGAGATGATACTCCTACTCCTCGGCGTGTCCGTAAGGTGGACGAATCCTATCAATCCGTCGGTGGATGAGACCCCGGAAAACCGGCTAATAAAAACTCCTTCTGGGTGGAGAAACCTCGCCACAATCTCTCTTGCAACAGCAAGATCAGAGTACAAGAAATACAGCAAGAAGTCAAGAACAATATGTATGTAAAACACTAGTTTGCTTGCCTTCTCGTCGACTGTTGATGAAGCAGCAACTTCACGGATGTCAACCACAACACAGCAGCAACTGTTCAGTTGGAAACCCAGCCGAGGGAAGCTCACACGAAGCTTCAGGGATGAAGAGCTCAGCAAAGCTCAGATCGCAAGGAGGAAGAAGTGTCGTAAGTTCCCTGTTGTGGCCCTCTTATATGAACCTGCGAAGAAGACAAAGAAGAAGCAGAAATCTAGCCGTTGTGACTCAATAGACCGATCAGGAGAGCTCCACCACTCGGTCCGATATCTGATCGGTCGGGGACCGATCCGTCTACTCGATCGGTCCTCGGACGATCCCAACTCACGAGAGTTGGTTGCGATCCTGATCGGCCTGCGGACCGATCGACCATTGGTGGATCGGTCCACGCATCGATCCTCTCCTTTCTCCAAGACCAAACGCCATCGTTGTTACCGATCGTCACTGATCGATCATCGGATCGGCCGCAGACCGATCCAAATACCCATAGTACCACCGGATCGGCCAGATCGATCCAATTTCTCAGCCTTAAGCCTAAAGCCTTCCTGATCTAGAGAACGAGCTACCGAGCCCTCTTTGACCTAGTCCGGAGAACGAGCTACCGAGCCCTCTCCGACTTCCCCGGCCGGGCCAGAGAACGAGCCACCGGGCCCTCTCGACATAGTCCGAGAACGAGCTACCGATCCTCTCCGACTTCTGGTCCAGAGAACGAGCTACCGAGCCCTCTCTGACCTAGTCCGGAGAACGAGCTACCGAGCCCTCTCCGACTTCGTCCAGTCCAGAGAACGAGCTACCGAGCCCTCTCTGACCTAGTCCGGAGAACGAGCTACCGAGCCCTCTCCGACTTCCCATGTCTGGTCCAGAGAACGAGCTACCGAGCCCTCTTGGACCTAGTCCGGAGAACGAGCTACCGATCCCTCTCCGACTTCCCATGCCAAGCTTCCATACTTGGACTTTTCCCCGTGCCAAGCTCCCTGCTTGGACTTTTCCCGTGCCAAGCTCCCTGCTTGGACTTTTCCGTGCCAAGTCTCCATACTTGGACTTTTCCCGAATCAGGTCAACTCAAGTCGGGTCAACCAGGTCAACCTTGACCAAAGGTTGCACCCACAATCCCCCAAGTTCCTATTCTTGTCAAATATCAAAATACAACTTCTCTATTCTTGTCAAACATCAAAATATACCTCGAGTCAGGTCAACTCGAGTCGGGTCACCCAGGTCAACCTTGACCTAAGGTTGCACCAATAATAATGACATCTACGCACTGGCTATGTGCTGTGCCAGTCAAAATTTCAGATAGAGAACTGTACAGTGATCTGATAATGCTGAACATGTCTGACTACGATGTTATTTTTGGGATGGACTTTCTGAGCAAGTATGGTGCTTCCATCGAGTGTCGTAAGCGAAGAGTCCTATTCCAACCTGAGGCAGAGCCTAAGTTTGAGTTCATCGGAGATTCCAAGAAGAGGACCCAGAAATTCTTATCGGCCATAAAAGCTCAGAAAATGTTACTCGATGGATGTGCTGGGTTTCTAGCTCACGTGGTTAATACCCAGCAAGAAAGAGACCAAAAGCTAGAGGAAGTTAGAGTTGTATGTGACCACCCAGAAGTGTTTCCGAATGAATTTCTAGGCTTGGCTCTGGATAGGGAAATCGAATTTGAGATTGAACTTATCCCTGGTACCCATCCAATCTCAAAGGCACCCTACCGCATGGCTCCGACAGAGTTGAAAGAACTTCAGGGACAACTACAGGAGCTTCTTGACAAAGGTTTCATTTGCCCTATTCACTCACCATGGGGAGCTCTTGTGTTGTTTATAAAGAAGAAGGGCGGGTTCATGTGAATGTGTGTGGACTATCGAGCGCTGAACAAAGTAACCATTAAGAATAGATATCCCTTGCCTAGAATTAATGATCTGTTTGATCAGTTAAAGGGCACCACAGTCTTTTCCAAGATAGATCTAAGGTCCGGATATCATCAAGTGAAAGTGAAAGCAGATGATGTGCCAAAGACAACATTCCGAACGAGGTATGGGCACTACGAGTTTGTGGTTATGCCTTTTGGAGTGACGAACGCTCCTGCCACTTTTATGGATCTGATGAATAGGGTATTCAAGGCGTATCTGGACAAGTTTGTAATTGTCTTCATAGACGATATCCTTATATACTCCAGAACTTAGGAAGAACATGCTGAACATCTGAAGATAGTATTATAGATTCTTCAGCAGAGCCAGTTGTATGCAAAGTTCTCCAAGTGCGAGTTCTGGCTTGAGCAAGTGTCCTTCCTAGGCCATATTATTTCCAAGGACAAGGTTATGGTAGATCCGACAAAAATAGAAACTGTGAGTAACTGGAATAGACCTAAGAAGGCCAGTGAAATCAGGAGTTTCCTTGGGTTAGCAGGCTACTACAGGAAATTTGTAGAGAAGTTCTCCAGGATCGTCACACCATTGACAACACTTACCAGAAAGAACCTAAAGTTTGAATGGGCAGAGGATTGTGAGAAGAGTTTCATTGAACTGAAAGGGAGATTGACCAGTGCCCCAATCCTGACTCTCCCAGAGAATAACGAAAGCTTCGATATTTACAGTGATGCTTCTAAATTGGGACTCGGGGTTGTATTGATGCAGAATGACAAGGTAATCACTTATGCCTCGAGACAACTCAAGAATTATGAGAAGAACTATCCTACTCATGACCTTGAGTTAGCAGCGATAGTCTTCACTCTCAATATTTGGAGGCATTACTTATATGGAGCTCAGTGCAAGATTTACACAGATCACCAGAGTCTGAAGTATTTCTTTACTCAAAAAGACCTGAACATGAGACAGCGGAGATGACTTGAACTGGTCAAAGACTATGACTGTGAAATCCTCTATCATCCGGGGAAGGCGAACAAAGTGGCAGATGCACTAAGTAGGAAAGCTTGTGCCACTCTATTGTCCTTATCTGCCATGACCACTCCCCTCCATAAAGAAATAGAAAATTTTGGGTCGGAAATCGTTACTGGTAACTCTCCACTTTGACATTAGTGTCAACCCTGCTTGACGAGATACAGAAAGGGCAAGATGAAGATTCTAATATTCAAAAGATCAAGCAGGGAATACAGGACGAAAAAAATGGGGAGTTCCGAGTATCAGACGGTGGGATACTATATTATGGTGATCGCCTTTGTGTCCCTAATCAAGAAGAACTACGAACACTCTATGCAATGCATCTTGGTTCCACCAAGATGTATCAAGAAAGCTCGGTGGTGCCGAATGAAAGATATTGCAAGTTTTGCAGCCCATTCAGATCCAGAATGGAAGTGGAGGATATATCTATGGATTAGTAGACTACCAGACTAACGGATTCGATTTCATCCGGTAATAGTGGATAAATTGACAAATCCGCTCATTTTCTAGCTATCGAACATCCCACCACAAAACCATTAAAGAGGTTATCGCATGGCGTCCCCAACACCATATTTATAGAGATGGTCGCACATCTCGGGAGTTCTCTTGGCAGCTAGCACAACATTTCATCCTCAAGCAGATGGGCAACGAACAGTAAATCAAGTCCTAGAGGATATACTACGGGCTTGTGCCTTAGATTTCAGGAGCTGGTGTCGATACCTATGCTTAGCAATAATAGCTATCAAGATACTATCGAATGACACCCATGAGACTCCATATGGAGGAGATGTAGATCTCTATATGGTATGAAGGCGGTGAAAAGAGAGAAATGAGACTCCAGACGGATCTTATCGAGGACACCACCAAAGCCAGCGGATGTGCGCCGTAGACCACTAGAATTTGATGTGGGATTTAGTGTTCCTCAGTAACTCCTATAAAGGAGTAATGAGGTTTGGAAAGGGAAAGTTGAGTCCACGCGCATCGATCACCAAAGTGGTTGGCAGCATGAGCTAGAACTACCAATGTCCCATTCATAATGTATTTCATGTCTCAATGGTGAAGAAGCACGATGCGAATCAAATGATTGAGCGCACGAAGTTCCAGAGAACCCGTTATGAAAGTCGACCTATTCAGATAATAGATCGAGAAGTCGGGAACAAAGGCAGGTGAAAGTGTAAGGGACAACATTATGAAGAGGCAACTCGGGAACGAGGATGATATGAGGCGGATATCCACACTTATTCTAAGTTTGAGGACGAACTTTTATAAGGTATGGAGAATTGTAATACCCATAAATTTCCTTTATTCTTACAAAGCAAAAGAAGAAGAGAAAAAATAAATATATGCATAATAGTCGGGTTAGGATTTGAACGAGATCTCTTCTTGAAATTTGTTTAAGTATTAGTGGTGGTAGCATCTCATGAGCAATATGAAACAATTCCTTATATGTGGATTATGTGTGAAGAGATGCATTTCCACTTAGTATAAAAGGGTTGGATGGGACCAAAACCTAATCTTCGCCTCCTTTTTCCTCTCAATCCTCTTCTCCCTCCCAAAGCCAGGAGGTAATCTAAGGGAGAGTTTCCCACGAGGTAGGAGAGGAAACTTTATTTTGCATCTTATAATCGATCCAGCGACACCGCTCACGTTAATACACGATATGTTTTAAACATGTTGCATGTTAAAGGAGATAGATGTTATGAGACCTATTTTGGGACGCCAGATCATCTGCTTCTCATTGTTTGGGACCGTGCAAAGTGCTTCCCCAGCAACATAAGGTGTTTGGTTAAATGCCAAGCAAGTGCAAGTATGGGCTCCTAGATCGCCCTAGACACAAGTAGTACCTTAATGAGTTCGGGATTAGCTACCTCGGATCTTATTAAGGATGCGCGCAAAATGGTACAATGTCGGGTCCAAGCAAGTGAGTAAAACTTCCACTTAGACAACCCATGAAGTTTAAAATCTTTATATTACGTAATAGTGAAAATAATACTCACTTGCTTGGGCCCGGCATTGTACCATTTTACGCGCATCCTTAATAAGATCCAAGGTAGCTAATCCCGAACCCATTAAGGTACTACTAGGCGGTCTAGGAGCCTA
The DNA here is from genome assembly GCF_018446385.1 of Zingiber officinale. NCBI lineage: Eukaryota > Viridiplantae > Streptophyta > Magnoliopsida > Zingiberales > Zingiberaceae > Zingiber > Zingiber officinale. The sequence continues at coordinate 42,699,863 of NC_055986.1, forward strand.
GGGGCGATCTAGGAGCCCACCCAAGGACCTTGTGTCCAGTACATGCCTTTCTAAAGTAAAATACTTCCTTTTAACTATTAATTTCTTGTACTTGCACTTACTTGGCATTTAACCAAACACCTTATGTGCGCTTAATTGCCCCGTACTTATAGGGAAGCACTTTAGGCACTTGATTATACTTCTTAGTCCCAAAACTTAATGGGAAGCAAACCAAGATAATCTAAGCATGCTCTTAATCCCAAAACTTTACAGGGTATCTTACATCTCATAACATCTATCTCCTTTAACATGCAACACGTTTAAAACATATCGTAACATGTATTAACGAAGCTACTCATACTGCATGTGAGAGGTACTTACATCCTTTCGCTAGATCTTACGATTATAAGGTGCAAGGAAGACCCCAAAATCCTCCCTCGTGTGCCTTAATCTCCGAGTCGCCCTCCTTTTGCGTCCTACCTCCTTGGGAGAAACTCTCCCTTAGATTCCCTCCATTGAAAGCTTTAAGACTTGGAGCCCTAGGTTTCCTTGGCCAAAACTTGAAGGGGGGGAGAAGAGGATTCGGCTAGAGAGGAAAAAGGATTTTTGATCTCATCTAACCCCTTTTATACTAAGTGGAAATTGGAGCGTCTCTTCGCACATAATCCACATATTAGGAATTGTTTTACATTACTCATGTGATGCTTTACCACCACCTAATGGCTACTTAAACAAATTTCAAGCACAAGAGGTCTCGGGTTCAAATCCTAGCCTGGGCCATTTATGCATATATTTTTATTTCTTTTCTCTTCTTCTATTTCTTTTTGCGCTTTGTAAGAATAAAGAAAATTTACGGGTGTTATAATTCCCCATACCTTATAAAAAGTTCGTCCTCGAACTTAGAACAAGTGTGGATACTTCCGTCTCATATCATTCTCGCATTCCCAAGTTGTCTCTTTATATTGTTGTCCTTGCCACAACACTTTCACTAACGGTATCTATCTCTTTGTTCCTCAGCTTCTTAAATTCTCGATCTATTATCTGAATAGGTCGACTTTCATAATTGACGTTCTCTCAAACTTGTACCGTCTGTGGCTCAATCATTTGATTCGCATCGGGAGCATGCTTCTTCACCATTGAGACATGAAATATATTATGAATGGCTGACATTTCTTGAGGTAGTTCCAGCTCATACGCTACCTTGCCAACCCTTTTGGTGATCTAGTACGGCCCCACATAACGTGGACTCAACTTTCCCTTCTTTTCAAACCTCATTACTCCTTTTATAGGAGCTACTTTGAGGAACACTAAATCCCCCACATCAAATTCTAGTGGTCTATGGCACACATCCGCATAGCTCTTATGTCGGCTCTGAGCAGTTTCTATCCTCTGGCGAATGTTCTGAATAGGTTTGGTGGTGTCCTCGATAAGATTCGTCTGGACTCCCATTTCTCTCTTTTCACCGCCTTCGTACCAGCATATAGGAGATCTACATCTCCTCCCATATAGGGCATCATAGGGTGTCATTCCGATAGTAGCTTGATAGCTGTTATTATATGCAAATTCTGCTAAGCATAGGTATCGACACCAGCTCCCTTTTAAATCTAAGGCATAAGCCCGTAGCATATCTTCCAGGACTTGATTTACTCATTCTGTTTGCCCATCTGTTTGAGAATGAAATATTGTGCTAAACCGCAGCTTAGTGCCAAGAGCTTTCTGAACACACTCCCAGAAGTGTGAAGTGAAACAACCATCTCTATCAGAAATTATGATTTTGGAGACGTCATGCAATCTGATAACCTCTTTAACATACAATTGCGCTAATTGTTTTATAGAGTAGGATGTTCTGATAGCTAGAAAATGAGCAGACTTGGTCAATCTATCCACTATTACCCAGATAGCATCGAATCCATTCGTAGTCCTGGGTAGTCCTACTATGAAGTCCATAGTATATCCTCCCACTTCCATTTTGGAATCTGGATAGGCTGCAAAACTCCGCCCGGTCTCTGATATTCTGCTTTAACCCGTTGGCATGTCAGGCAGGTACTGATATATCTTGCAATATCTCTTTTCATTCCAGACCACCAGAAGCGTTCCTTTAAATCTTGATACATCTTGGTGGAACCAGGATGCATTGCATAAGGTGCTCCATGGGCTTCGTCTAGAATTTTCTTTCATAGTTCTTCTTGATTAGGGGCACAAAGGCGATCACCGTAATATAGTATCCCACCGTCTGATACTTGGAACTCCCCATTTTCTCCATCCTGTATTCCCTGCTTGATCTTTTGAATATTAGAATCTTCATCTTTCCCTTTTTGTATCTCGTCAAGCAGGGTTGACACTGATGTCAAAGTGGAGAGTTGCCCAGTAATGATTTCCAACCCAAAATTTTCTATTTCTTTATGGAGGGGAGTGGCCATGGCAGATAAGGACAATAGAGTGGCACAAGCTTTCCTACTTAGTGCATCTGTCACTTTGTTCACCTTCCCCGGATGATAGAGGATTTCACAGTCATAGTCTTTAACCAATTCAAGCCATCTCCACTGTCTCATGTTCAGGTATTTTTTAGTGAAGAAATAACCATACAAGGCACTATAAATATAATCAACCAAGTTCGTTGATATTATGGTTTACTCTATGAGACTTCTCATCAAACTCATCTATTATGGATTCGACATCTATTGAATCAACAAACTCTCGCTCAATCTAAATAGCCAAACAATCTACAAGGGTATGGAGAAGAGGACATACTAGGCTACTTAGAAAATTTATAATGGGCTAACTATTTGAATTGTATAATCTCCAATTACTGATATTGGTGACCGACCCAATGCAATTTGATTATAGTTCAATTCATGACGATCATAAGTAGAAAGTTCATATTCTTCAATCATTGATAAACAGTTTGTTGGACAGTACTCGACACAGTTACCACAAAATATACAGACCCCAAAATCAATACTATAATTAAGTAATTGCTTCTTTTTCATATCTCTTTCCAATTTCCAATCAACAACAGGTAGATCTATTGGGCATACACGGACACATACTTCGCAAGCAATACACTTATCAAATTCAAAGTGAATTCGACCGCGAAAACATTTTGACATAATTGATTTTTCATAAGGATATTGAATAGTTACAGGTAAACGATTTGTGTGAGATAAGGTGATTATGAAACTTTGACCAATGTATCTTGTAGCCCATATTGTTTGTTGACTATAATTCATGAACCCAGTATACCCCTACAAGGAGGGGGCTATGTGTCGCCTCTAGTCCTTGGGTCAAGGTTGACCAATTTGACTGAGCTCAAGTGAGTTTGAGTTTGATTTTCAATATTTAGACAATATGTGAGAAGAGGTCATGGTTGATCGGATATTTGATGATATGTGATACAAGAGTCAAGTAGGTCATGGAGGATTGAATGTTTGACTGGAAAGTCCTAACTAGAGGTTAGACAATATAAAGTCCTAACTCGAGGGTTAGCCAAAAGAAAAGTTCAAGTGGGTCAAGGAGAACCGTATGTTGGCAAAATAAAAGTCCAAGTGGGTCAAGGAGGGTCGCACTTTAGCAAAAGAAAGTCCAAGTGGATCAAGGAGGACCGTATGTTGGCAAAAGAAAGTCCAATAGGTCTAGGAGGACCGTACATTGGCAAAGGGTAAGTCCTAGCTGTGGTTAGGCAAGGAAAAGTCTAAGTGGACTGGGAAGATCACACATTGGAAAGAGGAAAGTCCTAACTATGGTTAGGCAAGAGGAAAATCTAAATGAGCTAAGGAGGACCACGCTTGGTGATTAGAAATCCAACTGAAAGTTAGCAAAGTCCAAGTGAGTCAAAGGTTGATCGGACATTTAGTGGAGAAGTCCCAACAGGTCACGGTTGACCGGATGTTAGGCAAGGGAACCCTGACTTGGATTAAACAAGTTAGGGTTGAGCAATCGATTGTCCCTAAGCTAATTGATTAGGTAATCGATTAGGAGGTTCTTGCGAGAACACAGAAAGGATCTGAATCCATTGGTCAATCGATTAGGCCTAGCCTAATTGATTTAGATTACTTCAATCGATTATGATGGATTCCTATTTGATTAGGAGCATGCAAAGAGAAATCATGAAAACAATGGCTGAATTGATTGACCCAATCAATTCAACCACTGCTAATCAATTAGGTAGTGTTTTGTCATGAGAAGGAAGAAATGATTGAGGCAATCGATTAAGAAGTCTTAATCAATTAGGATAATTGATTAAGACCTTTTGCCAGTAAATAGAAAATTATGAAATCGATTAGGTAATCAATTAAGGCTCTCTGAATCGATTAGAATGACTCACCAATCGATTAGGTTTAGAAAAAAGAGTCATTCTATAGGTTGAACGGGCAAATGCTACAAGGCAATCAATTAGGAGTTGGCCTAATTGATTGGGAGGTGTCGAAGAACCCTAAAAAGAGGTTTTGTGGAATTTTTCGAAGCCATTTCTATAGTGTCTAAAATAACTTATTTAATTAAGGGGATTTATTATATTAAATTATAATTTAATTGGAATTCAGATTTATTTAATTAAGAGGATTTATTGAATTAATTATAATTTAATTAGATTTTGAATTAATTTAATTAAAAATATTTATTGGATTAATTGTAATTTAATTAGAATTCAAATTTAATTAAGAATTTATTTATGTAAATAGATTTAATTAATTATGTTAGTCTATAATTAGGGAATTTGGATTAATCAATTGTATTAATGTATAGATTTTATAAATTAACATTTAAAATTAATATAGAATAAAAATATAAAATATATATATAATTAAATAAAAATATAAGAAAAGTATATATATATATATATATATATATATATATATATATATATATATATATATATATATATATATATATATATATATATATATATATATATATATATATGAAAGTTGATTCAATATTCAATATTGTATTGATGACTTTAAAGTATGTATATAAATTTTTATATAAAAATTTATATGACTTAGTATGTATATAAAAATTTATATAACATATGAATATAAATTTTTATATAAAAATTTATATGACTTAGTATGTATATCAAAATTTATATAATGTATGGATATAAATTTTTATAAAAATTTACATGACTTAGCATAATAAAAATATATATGACTTACTATATGTATAAAAAAATTTGGGACTTGGTATACATATAAAAATTTATATGACTTAATAAGTATATTAAAATTTATATAATCCATATGTATAAATTTTTATATAAATTTATATGGCTTAGTAAATATATAAAAATTTATAGTATGTATATAAAAATCTACATAACATAGATATAGATTTTTATTATATATAAAATTTATAAAGACGTAGTATGTATATAAAAAAATAATATAATGTATGAATATAAATTTTTATATAAAAATTATACAAGACTTAGCATTATAAAAGTTATAATACTTAGTATGTAGATAAAAATTTATGTAATATATGAATATAAATTTTTATGACTTAGTATAATAAAATTTATATGACTTAGTGGATAAAATTTAGACAAAGTCCTAAGCTCCATCTCGTTAAAACCCCTACCTCCAAAAGCCACATCCCCTTTGATGTGCCACTAACCCTAAGGAGCTCCTCTCCTCCCCATTGTTCTCTACTGATTCTAGAGCTCCTAGGGAAGACAAGAAGAGGGAGTTAGTAGCTAAAGAAAAAGGCATGTTCCCTACCTTGTTAATGCATTAGTTAGTTTCTATAGTTTGTGGGTTTTGGGTACCACAGGCAAATATTCATGGCTTTTTTTGGGAGTATGATACTCTCACTTTAGGTTCTTTTCCCAAACTCTAAAGGGTTTGTATAGATGAAGGATTTTGGTTTTCTTGAAAGGATAGTTTCCTCACAAAATTTTAAAGGTTGTCCATCATGTTCTTGCTTTACAAGTTGTGCATGTTCTTCACCTTCTAATTGCTTTAAATCCTCCTTATATATGTAGAATTAAGGGAAAGGTAAAGAGAATATTTTAGGTGAATTAATCTGAATTTAATGTCATTTAATTACTAGTGAAAATATTTAGGATTCTCTATACTTCGTGAAATCAGATCTATGTTTGTAGTTTTAATATTTCATGTAGTTTCTTCATTCTTTTGATGCATACAATGACCGTTAAAATTAGAGAACTTGTGGTTAGTATATGGAGAACATTTAGGTGAATTAAATCTGAATTTAATGCCATTTAATTGCTGGTGAGAATGTTAGGATTCTTCATACTTCATGAAATCGGATCGTAGTCATAGCATTTCATATAGTTTCTTCATTTTTTTTAATGCACACAATGACCCTTAAAATTAGAGAACTTGTGGTTATTGTATGGAGAATATTTAGGTGAATTAAATCTAAATTTAATGTTATTTAATTGTTGGTGAGAATGTTAGGATTCTTTATACTTTATGAAATTGGATCATTATTTGTAGTCATAACATTTCATGTAGTTTCTTCATTTTTTTTTTATGCATACAATGACCCCTAAAATTAGAAAACTCATGGTTAATGTATAGATATAATTTTAAGATGTTTTAATAGATTTTAGGGTATATATATATATATATATATATATATATATATATATATATATATATATATATATTTGGGGGTCTTCATGTTCTATGTAGTAGGACCATTGAAATGGTGTTGTTGATATGCTAGTTGTTTGATATCGCATGCTATGGTGTAGTTTGGTCATTAAACAAGTTATGACCTCAGATTTGTCGAGTAAAATAGAGAACACTGAAAAGACTCTCAGAGAGCTTTGGACACTAGATTTGTCAGAAGATTCATTCTACATTCAATACTTTGATTTGGAGGCAGACTTTGAGTTATGAAAAATTGTACATTTATTACCGAAGTTTCATGGACTATCTGATGAAGATCCCAATAGATATCTACAAGAATTGGATATAGTTTGCTCTTCATGGAACCTACTTGGTGTATTAGGAGATGATGTTAGACTTAGAGTATTTCCATTTTCACTAGCAGATTCAGCAAAAGATTGGTTGTATTGTCTCTCATCCAACTCTATCACCAGCTAGATCAAGATGAAGAAATTATTTCTGGCGAGGTTCTTTCCTACTACTAGGATCGCAACTATTTAGAGGAGTATTTGTGGAGTCCAACAATTCATAGGAGAATTGTTTCAACAATATTGGGAGAGATTTAAAGGACTTGTTGCTAGTTGCCCTCAACACCAGATAAGCGATCAGCTACTGATTATATACGTCTATGAGAGAATGTGTCTCATGGACAGGAGTATGGTTGATGTAGCTAGTGTAGGGGCTCTAGTTAACAAGATGTCTACTTAGGTCAGAGAACTTATTGAGATTATGGCTATTAATTATCAACAATATGGGACTAGACCGATGATTGCGAAAGATGTTCATTCCTTTGTCAGTGTATTCCCGATCAGGATCCAGTCTCAACAGCCTGATCCTTATTATCAGACTCATCAGCAGGATAGGTATAATTCATTTACAGGATTCAGGTATGGGAACACACAATAAGGGACTTCTGAGTGGCCCCAGTATTACCAGCCTTACTTTCAGCATAAACAACTTGAGCGGGATTTTAGGGAGCAGTCGCAACAATTTTGGCAACACTAGGAAACACAGTTCTAGCCAAAAACACATTCATCGACATAGTTACAGTTGTTATCAGATCAACATACTACATCAATTCCTGAGGAGATAGATTGTAGAATTTGTGATATTCCTAACTTTGATTCTACTACTTTACATGACTCTTCTAGTTTTTTGTATCATGATGTTGTAGTTGATCTTGATAATATTCTTGTTTATGATATTGTTATTCCAGATAGTCTTGATGTTGCGGGTATTGAAGATAATGATGGAAATGTAGGGACTAGTGTTGTAGAGATAAAGCCCCAAGAATCGCTTCCTTTAATGATACTACCACCGAAGCTAGTTGAGTCTACAGTTGTACTTATTGACGATGAAAGTGTAGGGAAGATCCAAGAATCACTTCCATTGATTGTACCGCATCCAGAGCCAAATTCTTTACAAGTCAAAGAGAATATCACATTCAATGTTCTAGAGCCTTCATGTACCTTTTAGGATGGTAAGGTCAATATTTCTTTAGAATTTTTAGAAATTCCCATGAAAGTAATTGAATTTAATTTTATTGGATGTGACACTTCTCTTGATTCATACTCTATTAATATTGATATTATTTCTAGTCCATCTCACACATCATGCATGTAGGAAATGCATCCTTTTCTTTTTAGTGCACAGGATTTCTATAGGCATTTTATTTGCGGTCAATTATGTAAGGATGCATTCTACCAATTGAAGAAGGTTCTAACTTTGTATGCAATAATGAAGCTTCTAGAGTGGACACTCCAACTAAACTGTCTTCGACTACCAGAGAAAATTTTTGAGAAGACGATGGTGAAGGGAGCGGGCCTTACTTCACCTACATTCATCCCACTTCCAGCATGGCTCATGGAACTGAATCGACTCCAACCACTAGAAATTCAGGGGAGTCTGTTCCATCTCACCTTCTCTTTTTGTTTATGCTTGTATATATTTCTTTACTTTGTTTACTTGTGCTTGGTAGTTTATTTTTAGTTTATCTTGTCGGTTTTCATAATAAATTCCCTATGCACTCTTTTTATCATCTTAGAAATTGTGAAAGCTAGTTAAATTTGACTGTCAGATTTGATGATTTATTGTCATGATTGAATTCTTGGATTATATGTGATTAAAACTTGATGATGAATTCTATATGGATAGATTGGGATGATAATTTTCTATATACCTAGTGAGGATATTTTTAAGCGTATTGTTCTCATTTATGTGTGATGTACTTGTGGTTAATGTTACTCTAGAATTTGCTTAATTCTTTTGAGATCACAGTATCATAGGATTACATGATTTTTATGAAGGCTATCACACTTGCTTTTATTCATTCCTTTTGTTATCACATGTTTCTTGAATAAAATCCATATTATCCATCATATCATTTGTTTCTGTCTTCCATTTATTTCCCTTTATTTGTCTTTTGGATGTGGATATTTTTGAATGTTGCATGATGAGTGTTTTGCCTAGGATGGTCAAAAGTTTAAGTGTGGGAGAAAGGAATAGCTTAGTAGAATTTAGGAGAGGCATAAGTGAACCATACTTGATCACCATAAGTAAACCATGTTATTTATCTTTATATTTGAGCTATTGATGATGATGTATAGGAAAGATGCACAATAAGTTGAAAGAATTTTAAAAAATGAAAAAAATACACAGAATTGAAAAAAAAATAGAATTGAAAAAAAAAAAAGAGAAATGAAAAAAAAGCGCAAAACATAGAAATGAAAAAAAGTTAACAAAGGAAAAAAAAAAGTAAAACAAAAAAAATGCTTTTGACATGTTGTGTCATTTTATACTCATTTGTGGTAGAATATTTGTGAGTGATCTTTATTGTAGTGATATCGAGATCTTATTATATATTATGAGTCTATTTTTATTGAAAAGATATAGTAAAGGTTATCTATATGTTTATTGGATTTGTGAAAAGCTAGCTTGGAAGTTTGGATGAGATATCTTTTGGGCATTAGTTTTCTTGTACTCATCTATGTAACATTCCTTTATGTCCATATCTTCCACCATTACCTTGATGATTCTTCTTTATTTCTTTTCTTACACTATCATTTGCTTTAATTCATGTTTCTCTTACACAATTAATGCCTTCATTATTTTATTGTGCACTCTTATGTTTATGATAGTGGTGTAGATTAGAAGTAAAGTAAGCATATGGTAGTACATAAATCATGAGTAGCTTGAGTGAACTCCACTATTACATGTACATGAGAGGAGAGCCACCATCACTTACCTTGTGAGGTTATTTTATTATCATTATCAGTTTATCTATTATAGATTGAAATTATCATGATTGTTGATTGATGTATGAATTGAATCTATGAATGCTTTGGTCATTTGAATTTGACAATCCTAGGTAACTTTCTTTTCACTATTCTCTAAGCATGATTGAGAATTACTAGAGGAATGCATTTTAGTTATTATCTTCTTTTGTTGACTTGCTCGAGATGAACAAGAATAAGTGTGGGGGAGTTGATAATGAGTATTTTGATGCATTATTTTGGCTCTTTTACTTAGCATGTTTTACCTTCTCGTATGCTTAATTTCACATTTATATATATTTTGCGAGTAGGAACATATTTTGGACTTAATTATAAATTTTCTATAATTGTGGAGTTTAATCTCATTTTTTTAATATGGTTTTGTAGGAAATCTAAAGAGCCATGGAATAAGGTTGGCTTGGATCGAATTTGCCTTGATTTAGAGGTCAAATGGGGGAGATCAAACAAAATCAGTATGAACCGTTAATCTAAATCAAGGGAGCTCTTGTTCCTTCATTTAGATCTAAGTTATCCAGCCCTCCATCCAGATTTGAAGATATGTGGACCGTCAGATCTAAAGATGAGATCAACTTAAAATTAATCTAAAGTGATCTGGACCACTTATCGTAAGATCAGACGGTCAGATCTTCAGTTTATTCCTCGCAAAGATGAACAACTCAGATTGGATGGGAAAACCCTTCCCTTCCTTTTATTCACGTGCAAGAGAAATAGACAAATCAGCTTGGGCTTTTCTTTTCCTCGCGTTGTTTGTGTTTCTTCTCCCCGCACGCCCGATGCCCCCCTTTCCATTTCTTCTTGTGATCTGCTTGAATCCGGCGACAGCGGCTCCGGCGACTCCTGCAAGCGACGACCATCTCATATCAGTGCCCTCTACTACCGGGGAGGTTAAATGATGCTTCCCTTATGCATTTTTGTGTTAATTGCATTTGTTTCATATTATGCTTATTGATGACGAATCTTGTGTTATAGTGTGATAATACGATGCAGGGGTAGTCTTCGATAGTTAGATAGGATTGTTAATTGGTCTAATTCATGCTTGTTTATCATTTCTGTTTATAGTGTTATTTGTAGCGTAGAGTGATACTGCGCTATAAGTTCATCGTTGTTGGTTCGTTAAGGTTTCCTTTATTGCATTAGGTGTAGAAATCCCAAAACAAAACCCCCATTATTCGATTCTGTCTAAATACAAATGTCCTACTATTAATTCCGAGAGAGAGATGACTCAGTCCTCTACTATACTACCTTAGTGTAGTTTAAGGGGTTTGGTAAATTAGAAATTAATTAATTTTATCTGAGCGAGTGACAGTCGCACACTTATAAGGTCATAAGAGAAAGTAGATGAAGAAACCAAATTATCAAATTATACAATCATATAACCAAGTAACAGCTTCACTAAACCATTATCACAATACAGTTCACTCAATTAATCAGTTAGAATGAATGAATGATTGTATTTATACAAACACTTGAGTAGTTAAACCCAACATTGAAAGAATAAAGTGAAGGAGGTCAAGATGTGTAATCTAACTCATGTTTTTGAGTAATTAATTATGAAATTATATTTGGGCTAATGGCTGAAGACTAAGATAATATATCCAAATAATACATAACTACTTGTTGCCTATTCTCTAGGAAAGCAACAAGTGGCGGTGAAAAAGATCTCAAGCAACTCCAAACAAGGAATCAAAGAGTGCATGTCAGAGATCAAGATCATTAGTCAGCTTTGGCATTTATATTCCACTTTGGGCCTAAGCCCTCATGATTTTGTTCTTGAGCTCTCCCTAAAAGGCCTCATGTCAATGGAGATATCTTTTCTCTTATAAACCCATGATCTTTCCCATATGTTTTCAATGTGGGACTATGTTTGCAACCTTGCAACCCCAACAATCCCCCCCCTCAAACAAAGGATCACAGGCTTCCCACGTCTGATCCTCGACCCACCAGATTTTCATTGTAAAGTCCGAAAAATTCCCGAATTTATTTTAGAAATATCCTATGATTTCTCTAGATTTTTAGGATATTTGTACATAATTTTTGGAGTACCGGAAGTAGCAAAAATAATTAGAACCGCAAAATAGCTTAGGCAGGAATCGAACCCGAGACCTATGGTGTAAGAGATAATGCTAGTAACCGGTGAACCCAGCAGGGCCATGCTGAAAGAAAGGAGAACCAAATATATTTATATTAGAGTTGGGTTCATTAAACCACTTGATATGAATAATAAACTTAAGTTGGAGTTGGTTTATTTGGAGAACTTGGTTCGGCAACATCTTTTCCACCGAGACCTAACACCACCGCCGCACCTCTCCTCTTCCCCTCTTCCTCACGCACGACACACACCAAGCTAAGGGTCAAGGGAACATCTTCCGGTGACGACTCCAACACGAAAAAGGTTCTCCTCCGCGAGAGGAACGCGAGGACGTAAGCGGTTCGTCGAACGGAGCAATTTTCCGGAAAACCTAGCGGTTAGAATCGTAAGAAAACCTTATGATTGAGGTAAGAAACCCTTCACCTGCAGTATAATTGCTCTCGCTTGTTAGTTTTGGCGTTAGTTCAGTAGTTTTACAGTTTTCAGTTTTAGGGTGTGCTTTTAGTGCACACCAAGCATTCGGTAGTATGCTCAGTTCAGAAGGATGCACCAATAGGCGTCCTAACAGCATGTAAAATGTATTAGAAACATTTTTCTCAGTTTATTATCAGTTATTACAGCTAATGGATCAGATATCCATTGGGTGGGCTCCCACAGTAGCCTCTAGGTTCAGATAACCTAGCTCTAGGTTCAGATAACCTAGAACAGCAAAGTAAAATAAAACAGTATTCAGTATTTTACTTTTATTCAGTTGACACTGTACTTGGATCAGATATCCATGGGCTGGACTCCCACAGTCGTCCCTAGGTTCAGACAACCTAGTAACCCTGCTGGATTCGGAACTTGCAATCCCGGGTCTCGTAGGGATGCGCGCACAGTAAGTACAGTTGCCAGGGCCCAGCAGCATGTTTAGTATTTTCATCTATTATTATATATAGTTTTCCAAATATGTAATCAGTGATGGAAACACTATCTTAGTTTCAGTTTTAGTTGATTATCTCAGTTAAGTTTCATGATTTGAGTTCATGACCAGTTAGATGTATATGCATGACCAGTTCAGTATGTATGCTTAGTTTCAGATACAGTATGCTATGCTCAGCTTGTTTGTATGCCATGATCAGTTCAGTACATGTTTGTATGCCATGCCATGTTGCCATGCTCAGTTCAGTTTTCAAATAGCATGTTTTGAAACCATACTCGCATCGTTGCATGTTTTTGTGAGGTAGATGGTTTCTTACTAAGCTCTAAGCTTACAGATACTATTTTCCTTATACTGCAGATACAGGTAAAAGGAAAATGGACTAGCAGTGGAGGCTGGAGGGCAATGCAGATGAGGATGTGTGTGGAAGGAACTGGAATAAAAGACCCTCTGGGGATTTAGCATTTACTTTAGCACTTTACAGTTTATTAGTTCAGTTTTCATGTTTTAGGCACTTTTGAACCTTAGCAAGTTTGAGCAATTAGAACTTTTAGAAATTCATATCTTCATGCACTTTAAGTTGTTAAAATGCCATGAATCAGTAAACCTTGCTTTAGCTTAAGTTTAGAATTGTTACTACATGTTGCTAGAATGTTTATTATACATTAGATAGTTGTAGTGTGAGGTTTTGGCACGAACCGGTGCTGAAATCAGAGTTTCGATTCGAAATCAAAACCCCGATCGTTAGCCGACCGATAGGGAATGAGTTGGTGTCATCGATCGGCCACCGACCGACCGCAGAGAGTTGGCAGGGTTATGGATCGCCACCGACCGATCCGGCCAATGTAGCTAGGAATCGATCGGTCACCGACCGATCGAGCGCCTCGGATCGGTCGATAGACCGATCCAGCTGCGTACAGAACGTAGCAGAAGCACAGAGGCTCACTGATCGGTCTCCCGATCGATCAGGGTGTTCCTGGATCGGTCGGTAGACCGATCCAGTTGCGTACAGAAGCGAGGTAAGCTTATGGATCGGTCAGCCGACCGATCCAGAGGGTGCCTCCGTGCCAGTATCAGCTGGAACGATCTGTGAATCGTTCCGACGGCTCAATCGACTCACGGATCGGTTGAAATGTCTGATTATAGCTAGCAGGACATTCGAGAGGCATAGATTGTCTCTCCTAGCATGTGTACAACACTTAGATACTCTTAGAATGTCAGGTTAAGACTTTACAGTAATTAGTTTAGCAAATTTCAAATTTGCTCAGTTTTCCGCACAGTATTGTAGCGATTCGCCTTACAGCCTAGTCAGTAGAAGGCGGGTCGTTACAGAGTAGTATCAGAGCAGTGTTCCATACTTCCTACACACACATCAGCATTGTGCCTACAGCTTCCAAGTAAGAACATCTCTCACTCAATTTTGTTTTCATCTTTCATATCAGTTATAAGTGCTTTCATGTTTGCTCTCATGTTGGTAGTTAATTAATTCATGTTTACAGTGATAGTAATTAACATGTTACCAGTAGTTAACTATAACATGATAGCCTAGTTATATATATGTGTTCTCTGCTATTTAGAAAATGGTACGAGGACGTCCAGCTAAGAAAGCATCAGCGGCTGAGCCCCAGCATGAGGCAAGCAGTTCAGTGCCTCCCCCAGACCTTACAGCACTAGTGGCTCAGCTACAGCAGCAGTTAGCTGATCAGCAACAGGAGATAGCCTCCTTAAAGGCTAACCAGCAGACTACTCCTGAAACATCCCCAATTTTTTTTTTTTTTATCTCTCCCATCAACTATTATTTGAATGATCGTAATGCAGTACTAACAGAGAAATTGTCATAACCCATGGACATGACCGTATCAACATACGTTTATCGTTATGAACATAAACTCCTCAAACATCCCCACCCGAAGGACAAAGAACTGAAAATAACTCTCGCAGGTCATCCAGTACGCTCCGCACTCCCGGACAACGGACAGTACCATGCGTCCATCCCGTCTCCTCGTCTACTCTGTCCGTGGGCCTTTCGGCATATCCTGGAAGTCATCCTCACCTGTAATATAAATGTGGTGAGTCTACGACCCAACAAGTACAGACCAATATGAGTATGATGATATCCATAAGGTAGTAGAAATAGCAACTAGAAACCTTTTAAAGAAAACATAGCACAACCAAGTACGACATAAGAAAGATATAACATGCAACAGTGATCCTACGTAGCTATTAAGGTGAATATGTCACATATCCGGTAACCACATTTAGAGCCAGTCAACAGTCCCATGAACCTAGAGGTACCTCATAGAGAACATGCATCCAGTCATATAGCCGAAGCTAACCATATCAGTCAAGTTTGGATGGGCCCTCCCCGGAGCTCATCCCGGGTCACCCATCCCGTACTGCTACCACATATGCTCATACTCATCCTATTAGCTACATAAGAAAGGAAAAGATAAACTATCCATAATATACTTTATCAATAGTCCATGCCTTTCCATTGCATTCATGCTGTAACCGTGTTCAATAAAGGAACTTAGTCCTATTTGTTCTATAGTTTGGCTCAGTTCAAAGAGTTAAAGAACATCTACATTAAAACTTGATCCAAATCTGTAATAACATTCATAAAACGTCTTAAAGAATCAATTATCACAACCTAAATCCAATTTTCTATAAGATGATCGTCAACTAAAAACCTTATCAGAGGGCAATGCACGGAACATAACAAAGCATAGAATCAATATACTTACCCCCTCTACTCACTCCACTGAATCAAAACCTTAACAAGCACACATCAAAGCTTCATAACAAAACCAATAACGAGAACAAGAACTGCATAAAAATTTCAAACTAAAATCCACAAAACTTAAACCCCTTCACATCACGAAAACAGACTTCAAAACGGATTCCAAAAGAAGTAAGTCTTCCCTTTCAAACTCTATACCATATGGACAGATTGGTATCAGAAATACTGCAACCAACTTAAACAAATTCATCTAAAACTTGAAAGCATCATTAGGAAATAAAAACAATCTTGAAACCAATCCAAAACTGTTCACAGAATACCAACCCAATAGGCATGTGACACATCCCCAAAGAGAAGCCAAATCTACCTTAAGAAAACACACTACGACGTTGAATCGAAACCCCCACTCACCAAATCAACTAAAATTCAAGGAAACATTCTGTCGAGCAACACCGGTGCACCAAAACCTTTCAAAACATTCTTGCAACACCTCTCCATGACTCTTGAAACAGAATCCGATTCATCAAGTCTTCACGCAACTTTGAATCAAAACTCGTAAATCATAACATACAGTGAAAACAAAATTCCTACGCAAGTCACCAAATCTACTCTAAGATCTCAACCGAATCAAGCACAGAAACCTTGAGTTACTTCAAGAACATCACAGAATAAAATCAAGTCTAATATCTAGCAACAGCATACTAATTCTAGATCTGATCTCAATCAAAATACTTCAATCGAAACCTCGAGCTGAAACATACTCTACATAGCAGAAGTCAATCGGAAAAAAAAAACATTCAAAACACCTCATCACCTCTAGAAAATCCCAACAAGGAAAACCCGATTCAACATACCTGCCAGATCCATATGCGAAAAACAGAAGGAACCCCGCGACAAAGCCAAAACACTATCAAAATCGCAAACCGCAACTCATTCAAACAATCAGCATGGCGAACAAACAATCTCGGCTCCCCTAGCTATATTTCGCTTACCCCACGGATCTCATTTCAACATATAGGTTTGTACTTGCCTTTCCTTGTGCTTCCGCCAAAAGCCCTCGCCAAGCGTTACCTCGTCGCCGATGAGATTTGCCCGATCATGGTGTCCCCAGGGTCGGAGACGTGGTGCTTTGCTTGGCCGGAGCTTAGAGCTTGGTGGGATGCTCCGTCGCAGCCGACGAATTTGGACGAGAAGAAGAGATCGCCGATCGAAGGAGTCAGTGTTTTGGGCTACCGTACACGGTAGCATAACTTTTTCCCTTTTATACCTAAATTATCTAGCCTAACCTAGGATAATCATGTTTAATTAGTTCCTAGCTTAATTGTGTACCTTTTGTTTCCATCAACCTTAATCGTTCCATCCCCTACCATGTGTTGTTCGGTTTTATTTTAATTCCCAAAACATTCCTAAAATTCCTAGGAATCTTTATAATTTGATTTCGTAATTAGCGCTTGTGTGACGTTAGACACTTTCGTAAATAAATTCTTTAATTTCGCTCGTGGGTCCTTACAATTCTCCCCCCTTATAAAAATTTCGTCCTCGAAATTTGACTTATCAAATAATTCAAGATAGCGGTTACACATTTCTAGTTGGGTCTCCTATGGTAAACTCCAAATTCCCCCGTCGTTCGTTGGCGTCACTCTTCTGGCGTCTTTGCGCCGTACGTATCCTGTCTAGGATCTTGACCACTAGATTCACAATATGTGTCCTACTTTTCTAGGCCCAGAAGTGCCCTGTCTTCTACCTTACCCACGAACTAGAAAAATAACTTATTTCCGGTAAATTTATTCAAATTTCAAAAATTTTCCTGAAATGTCGAATTTCTAGGAAAATATCTTGTGTATCTCAAGTAAGACTTATCGACCTCAACTGAATTGTATCAGTACTAGACAGTTTTGACATGCGGGTAAATGTGTTATCATATTATGCATTTGGCTTGTTTAATGGTGTATGTATTACTATTTGTCATAAATTTTAAATTAGTTGTTAGTGTATAATTAAACATATACAAAGAACATCCTACATCTCAATATGAATGTGCCTTACTATAATTTGATTATAATAATCTTTACAACTTTACTGATTGGGCTTCCTAGAACTCATAATTATCCATTTTTCATATATATATATATTTTTAATTGCACTTGCTTATGGGGTCAATTCTAGTATTGTACAATCCAAACTTGTTGGTAAGCCTAATTTTGTATTTTGACTTCCACAACCACCGAATGTGTTTAGAATTGGTTAACAAATTGATCTCAAATCAAACTCCTTGCAGCTGTGCTATAAGCTTCTAAATATGTTGATGGTAGAGGTTAATATGCTATAAGTTTGCCATGTTTGTCAAATTTCACCTTATGATCATCTATCCTGTTATTTATTACTGATGCATATATTATAACTTAGTTCAAACATGACAATTTGTAGAGGTAATTAGATTTAAGCATGGATAACAACTATTCTCTTCAACCAACATGTGCCAAATATATTAACTATAAGGTATCATGATATGATGATCCTAGATTCCATCCTAACATTTGTAGTGATACATATCCAAACATGTATAAGACAATATCTAAAGAAAGGAACCAGAACTTATGAACGTACTTCACAAAAATTCAGATTTGGAAATTAAATCCTAGTGGAAGCCAATAGGATACATTGTTATATAAACTGGAACACTTATCACATAGAAACCCATATCTTAAAACTTAGGTCCGGAACGGAAGCAAATAGAATTACATAAACAGTTATAACATCACCACATGATTCCAATTTACCAAATCATATGAGTCAGATTCAAAAAGGCATGAACATTTTCCACAATTTTAAGTAAACACTATATTCAAATACTAACATCCAAACTTTAGATCATACGTCTTAGATTATATGAAGCAACAACATGATTCTCCATTAAATCCCAACATATTTTATATTAAGTTCAACTAAACAAACCAGGACCTATAGCTTAAGCATTATTAAAATAACTAAACCTAAGTTACACATGTGCAGAGCAATGACAGGTATATTCTAGAGATAAACATCTACATCAGGTACGGAAACCGAATTTCACTTACTACTTCCCATGAGCTAAACAATTATTTACGCATGATGATTTTATTACCAATCTCACTTAGTTATACTAAGCTATACACATTTAAAGCGTCACAATGGGAAACACAACTTGATTAGACTCATTTGAATTGGCATTCCAGTATTTGTAACTGTACTTAAAACAAATAGCAAATAATAACAGAACAACAATTGACAAGACAACAACATATAACAACAATATCAGGTAAGCCTACAGCTAAGCCCATAATGAAGAAATCCAAAACCTTAATCATTCCTTGAGACAAGTTACTCTATGTCGCTTATGTGCAGGACAACAAAAATTTACAGCAAGTAGCAGTTAAAACAGAGAACTAAATCTGGGACTTCCTGAATCACCGTAATAAACACCTAATACTACTCATGAAATTATGATACCAGGCAAACCAATTTGATCATGATACCATTAACCCCATCTACATGTAATGAATTCATTGGGACCATCACAGTCTGAACATTCTAAGGAAACAATTGAAATCAGTTCAAATCTGCAAGGTCAGTGATATCCAACTTAACAGAAATTCATAGTTATTGACAATAAATGCATATCTAAAGATTTATGAGTGAATCCCTTGAATTGAAATGAATGGAAATAGGGTAGGTATCAATATGATGATATGACCCGTTAGCCCAAACAAATAACATGTGAAGATAGCATCAGTGACTCCTCCCAGCCAACACCTTAATACCTAGGACAAATACTTAACTAAAGGTAATGGTTATTTATGCAATAGTTTGATATGAAACATGATCAAAATGGTAACTTACACAAACTCTGATAAGTCAGAAAAACCCATGACCGTATCTATTTGTAAATACACTATGAAGGATGAGCAATACACCAAATTAAACCAAAGATGTTGGAAGAAACTTCCATACGAAATAAAACGGAAATAAATCAGTCACTTCCATTCTTTATTTTCTTTAATTTTTCTTAGCTAATCACAGAAAAAGGAGGCAACACAAGGCACCTTATGGATGGTTCACAACTCACCTGAGTTAATGAATTAAAAGAAGATTCAAGCAAACAACTCATTTACTATATGGTTGATGACCTTTGAAAAGTTGGGTTACCAGATAGCTCTCAACTATAATATTAACAAATAGCCCTATATTAACTTTGGTGATGCACAATAAAAGAAACTAGTTTAGGTAGTGGATAGACCAATTTATGTATTTCCTTTTTCCACCATTTCCCGAACAGTATTAACCTTACCTGGGAAATACCAAAGTTTCACAAATTCCCATCAAGAACAAAGACCAAAACTAGCTACACAAATTAGACCACCTTCATGGTTATGCTTAGATGACCCTAATAGAATCTCATACCTTATGCACCTTTATTTCAGATTTACATTTATTTCATAGAGCAACTTCAGTGTAAGGAAGTACATAATCTTAAACTTCAAACCAGAGAGATGATCAAGATATGCCGCTTAAAGGGACAATCTATATCACCAATGTTGGCAAAGCAATAATAGCCAAAATACTAGATTTTTTTTTTTTTTTAGAAAAGTCTTACAATCTTGAAGGCAAGAGTAGTCGAGTTCCTGACGAGATGGCGTGCGCATGCTGTCCCTTGGGAGTGTCGCTCTGATACCAACTGAAACATCCCCAATTTTTTTTTTTTTTTTATCTCTCCCATCAACTATTATTTGAATGATCGTAATGCAGTACTAACAGAGAAATTGTCATAACCCATGGACATGACCGTATCAACATACGTTTATCGTTATGAACATAAACTCCTCAAACATCCCCACCCGAAGGACAAAGAACTGAAAATAACTCTCGCAGGTCATCCAGTACGCTCCGCACTCCCGGACAACGGACAGTACCATGCGTCCATCCCGTCTCCTCGTCTACTCTGTCCGTGGGCCTTTCGGCATATCCTGGAAGTCATCCTCACCTGTAATATAAATGTGGTGAGTCTACGACCCAACAAGTACAGACCAATATGAGTATGATGATATCCATAAGGTAGTAGAAATAGCAACTAGAAACCTTTTAAAGAAAACATAGCACAACCAAGTACGACATAAGAAAGATATAACATGCAACAGTGATCCTACGTAGCTATTAAGGTGAATATGTCACATATCCGGTAACCACATTTAGAGCCAGTCAACAGTCCCATGAACCTAGAGGTACCTCGTAGAGAACATGCATCCAGTCATATAGCCGAAGCTAACCATATCAGTCAAGTTTGGATGGGCCCTCCCCGGAGCTCATCCCGGGTCACCCATCCCGTACTGCTACCACATATGCTCATACTCATCCTATTAGCTACATAAGAAAAAAACATGATCTATCCATAATATACTTTTATCAATAGTCCATTTCCAGTCATCCAGTAAACATTCTGTGCAGTCATACGTGTTCAATAAAGGAACTTAGTCCTATTTGTTCTATAGTTTGGCTCAGTTCAAAGAGTTAAAGAACATCTACATTAAAACTTGATCCAAATCTGTAATAACATTCATAAAACGTCTTAAAGAATCAATTATCACAACCTAAATCCAATTTTCTATAAGATGATCGTCAACTAAAAACCTTATCAGAGGGCAATGCACGGAACATAACAAAGCATAGAATCAATATACTTACCCCCTCTACTCACTCCACTGAATCAAAACCTTAACAAGCACACATCAAAGCTTCATAACAAAACCAATAACGAGAACAGCAGAACTGCATAAAAATTTCAAACTAAAAATCCACAAAACTTAAACCCCTTCACATCACGAAAACAGACTTCAAAACGGATTCCAAAAGAGAGTAAGTCTTCCCTTTTCAAACTCTATACCATATGGACAGATTGGTATCAGAAATACTGCAACCCAATAAAAAAAATTCATCTAAAACTTGAAAGCATCATTAGGAAATAAAAAAAACAAATCTTGAAACCAATCCAAAACTGTTCACAGAATACCAACCCAATAGGCATGTGACACATCCCCAAAGAGAAGCCAAATCTGCCTTAAGAAAACACACTACGACGTTGAATCGAAACCCACCACTCACCAAATCAACTAAAATTCAAGGAAACATTCTGTCGAGCAACACCGGGGCACCAAAACCTTTCAAAACATTCTTGCAACACCTCTCCATGACCCTTGAAACAGAATCCGCCGATTCATCAAGTCTTCACGCAACTTTGAATCAAAACTCGTAAATCATAACATACAGTGAAAACAAAATTCCTACCGAAGTCACCAAATCTACTCTAAGATCTCAACCGAATCAAAAACTTCATATAGAGCACAATTCACAATAGGCATCTCGGTCTCACCTTTAAACAAGCAGGTTTCACGCAGAAGGCCGAACACCATTCACCACAGAGAACTCGAATCTGATCTCAATCAAATTACTTCAATCGAAACCTCGAGCTGAAACATACTCTATATAGCAGAAGCCAATCGGAAAAAAAAACATTCAAAACACCTCATCACCTCTAGAAAATCCCAACAAGGAAAACCCGATTCAACATACCTGCCAGATCCATATGCGAAAAACAGAAGGAACCCCGCGACAAAGCCAAAACACTATTAAAATCGCAAACCGCAACTCATTCAAACAATCAGCATGACGAACAAACAATCTCGGCTCCCCTAGCTATATTTCGCTTACCCCACGGATCTCATTTCAACATATAGGTTTGTACTTGCCTTTCCTTGTGCTTACGCCGAAAGCCCACGCCAAGCGTTACCTCGTCGCCGATGAGATTCGCCCGATCATGGTGTCCCCAGGGTCGGAGACGTGGTGCTTCGCTTGGCCGGAGCTTAGAGCTTGGTGGGATGCTCCGTCGCAGCCGACGAATTTGGACGAGAAGAAGAGATCGCCGATCGAAGGAGTCAGCGTTTTGGGCTACCGTACACGGTAGCATAACTTTTTCCCTTTTATACCTAAATTATCTAGCCTAACCTAGGATAATCATGTTTAATTAGTTCCTAGCTTAATTGTGTACCTTTTGTTTCCATCAACCTTAATCGTTCCATCCCCTACCATGTGTTGTTCGGTTTTATTTTAATTCCCAAAACATTCCTAAAATTCCTAGGAATCTTTATAATTTGATTTCGTAATTAGCGCTTGTGTGACGTTAGACACTTTCGTAAATAAATTCTTTAATTTCGCTCGTGGGTCCTTACAACTCCCCCAGTCACTCCAGTACCGAACCTCACGACTCCAGTAATCACAGAGGTAGTACCAGCTCAGCCTGCAGTACCAGTCCCAGTGGCCCCAGTAGCAGGGGCTAAGAGAGAAGCTTACCTTATCCAGTGGCAGAGAATTAAGCCCGAGAACTTCTCAGGCACCAGCGAACCATGGGATGCTCAGGCATGGTTTAAAACACTGGAAAGCACGATGGAGCTTCTAGACTGGCCAGAGCACGAAAAGGTGAAGTGTGCCTCTTTCTGTTTATCAGGAGATGCACGCATGTGGTGGGAGCGGATTAAATCGAAGTGGCCAGTAAATCAGATGACATGGGCCAACTTCGAGAAAGAATTCTTCGAGGAATTCTTTCACATGCAGGTCACGAACTGACACTATGACGAGTTTACAGAATTTCGTCAGGGCAACCTATCAGTTCAGGAGGCCGTGAAGAAATTTAACAGGTTGGCCCGTCTGTGTCCAGAACTAGTCAGCTCAGAGAAGGAACGAGTACGCTTGATGCTGAAGATGCTCAGACCAGAGATCGCAATGAATGTGGCTGGTGGCGTTCATAGGCCACAAACCACAGAGGAGCTAGTGAGTAGTGCTCTGATCACCGAGCACTATCAGCACAATATCACCCAGCAGAAGCAGGTTTCCACAGAGCCCAAGGGACAAGCTAGCTCAGGTACTCAGCAGAAACAACAGGGACATAGCTCCAACTGGAAGGGGAAACGCAAGGCAAGCAGTGACCCAAAAGGAGGACCAGCTGGAAAACATTCCAGACATCCCAAATGTACTACTTGTGGGAAACATCATCCAGGAGTTTGCCGCAAGGGTACGCGAGGTTGTTTTGAATGTGGACAGGAAGGGCACATGGCTAAGCAGTGCCCGAACAAGAACAGTCTTCCTCAGCCTCAGCCGATACAGTATGGAGCTCACCCAGCACAGCTACACCAAATGTATGCTGCCTTAGATGGTCCACAGATCAGTCAGGGCAGATTAGAAGCCCCCACAGCTGGATTTTCTCACTGACCAGAGAGGACGTAGCAAATGCCTCGACAGTTGTCACAGGTCAGATCAATATTTTACAGCATAATGCAACTGTCTTATTCGATACTGGGGCAACCCACTCTTATGTATCCGGGGCATTTGCCGAGAAATTAGCAACACCTCGGAGGTACTCAATAGTCGGTTCGACAACACTATCCTCAGAGACATTATGACATCTACGCACTGGCTCAGAGCCAGTCATTATAGCAGACAGGAACTTTTGGTGATCCGATAGTGCTAGAAATGACCGACTACGATGTCATCTTTGGAATGGATTTTCTGATCGGCGCTTCTATAAAGTGCCGTAAACAGAAGGTCATATTCCAACTCAAGCAGGAGTACAGTTTGAGTTCATAGGAAAACCAAAGAGAAAAGCCGAAGTTTCTCTCAGACCGAAAGCACAGCAACTAATGGATTCAGGATGCATGGGATTTTAGCAAATGTAGTCAACACCAGCCGGGACAAGAACCAACAGCTATCGAGGTTCGAGTCGTTTGTGACTACCCAGTTTTCCTGAAGAGCTACCAGGCTTAGCACCAGACGGGGAGATTGAATTTGAGATAGAGCTCATTCCGACAAATCCAATTTCCAAGGCACTGTATCGCATGGCTCCAGCAGAATGAAGGAACTTCAGGAGGAGCTTCTTGACAAGGGTTTCATACGCCCTAGTCACTCACCATGGGGAGCACCTGTGTTGTTCGTGAAGAAGAAGGATGGAAGCATGCGCTTATGCATAGACTACCGTGCCTTGAACCAGGTCACAATTAAAAGCAGTACCCTCCCGGAATAGATGACCTGTTTGACCAGCTAAAGGAGCCACAGTGTTCTCTAAAATTGACCTCAGATCGGGATATCACCAGGTTAGAGTCAAGAAAGGTGATATACCTAAAACAACTTTCGGGACCGACATTACGAGTTCGTAGTCATGCCTTTCGGCATGACAAATGCTCCACTACTTTCATGGACCTCATGAGCGAGTATTCAGAGAATACTTAGACAAGTTTGTCATCGTGTTCATCGATGACATTCTTATCTATTCAGGCACTCAGGAGGACCATGCAGAGCATCTGAAGACAGTTTTGCAGATCCTTCAGCAGAACCAACTGTACGCCAAATTCACGAAATGTGAATTTTGGCTAGACCAAGTAGCCTTCCTAGGTCACATCATCTCCAAGGATGGTGTTATGGTAGATCCCAACAAGATAGAAGCGTAAGTAGCTGGAAGAGACCCAGAACGCCAGGTGAAATCAAGCTCGGGATTAGCAGCTACTAGAAATTCAGAGGACTTCTCCAGAATAGCCTCCCAACAACTCTCACCAGGAAGAACAAGAAATTTCAGTGGACGGAGCTTCAGCGAACTAAAACGGAGATTGACCAGTGCTCCTATTTTAGGTATACCATAAAACACGGACAGCTTTGACATCTACAGTGACGCCTCTAAATTGGGATTAGGAGCAGTACTGATGCAACAGGGCAAGGTGAT
Source organism: Zingiber officinale (assembly GCF_018446385.1). Lineage (NCBI taxonomy): Eukaryota > Viridiplantae > Streptophyta > Magnoliopsida > Zingiberales > Zingiberaceae > Zingiber > Zingiber officinale. Next base: position 42,725,317 of record NC_055986.1, read on the forward strand.
CGCTTATGCCTCCAGACAACTCAAGGATTATGAGAGGAACTATCCTACTCACGACCTTGAGCTTGCAGCAGTGGTGTTCGCTCTCCAGATTTGGAGACATTATTTGTACGGAGCTCAGTGCAGAGTATATACAGATCATCAAAGTCTGAAGTATTTCTTTACTCAGAAGGGACAGCGCAGATGGTTAGAGCTGGTCAAGGATTATGACATAGATATCCTTTACCATCCAGGGAAAGCTAATAAGGTAGCAGACGCACTCAGCAGGAAGTCCAGTGCTACCTTATTATCTTTAGCAGCTATGTCACCACCCCTAAGGAAGGAGATTACAGCCTTTAGTCTCGAGCTTATAGTCGGACAGCTTTCCACTATGTCCTTAGCATCTACCTTGCTTGATGATATCCAGACAGCTCAGGAGCAGGATCCTGAAATCCAGAAAATCAAGCAAGGGTTAGCAGAATCAGAAAATGGAGAGTTCAGAGTGTCCGCCAGTGGGGTAGTGTACTGTGGTGACAGACTTTGTGTTCCAGATCAGGAGGAACTACGAAAATAGATTCTAGATGAGGCTCACAGAACTCCCTATGCGATGCATCCTGGTTCCACCAAAATGTATCAGGATCTAAAGAAACGATTTTGGTGGCCTGGGATGAAGCGAGATATCGCCAGATACGTCAGCATCTGTCTAACATGTCAGAGGGTTAAGGCAGAACATCAGCGACCAGGAGGAGTTCTGCAACCGATCCAGATTCCAGAATGGAAGTGGGAGGATATCTCTATGGACTTCATAGTGGGATTACCCAGAACCACGAATGGTTTTGATGTCATTTGGGTAATAGTCGACAGGATGACTAAATCAGCCCACTTCTTAGCTATCAGAATATCCTATTCCATGGAGCAGCTAGCTCAGTTATATCTCAAGGAGATAGTCAGGCTGCATGGAGTCCCACGAACCATTATATCGCATGAGACAGATTTACATCACACTCGGAAGTGTGTACACTATGGGCACCCGCTAAAATTCAGATGCCTTTCCATCCTCGCATGATGGTCGACGGAGCGAGTAAATCGTGCATCAAGATATGCTCCGATCTTGTGCCCTAGATTTCAAGGGAAGTTGGTGCAAATATCCGAGTCTAGCAGAATTTGCATACAACAACAGCTATCGTGCCACTATCGGCATGGCACCTTATGAGGCACTTTATCGGTGGAGGTGCAGATCACCAATCTACTGGTATGAGAGTGGTGAATGAAGGAACTAGGGCCTACATCTAGTAGCAGATACCACAGCCGCCACGGCAGATTCGCCAGAGGATAGAGACAGACAGAGCCGGAAGAGCTATGCCGATACACCCACGCACCCTAGAGTTTTTGGGATACAGGTTTTCCTCGAGTAGCTCCCATGAAGGAGTCACGTTTTGGGAAGAAGGGCAAGCTAGCTCCCAGATATGTGGGACCATACCTTATCACGAAGAGAGTGGGCAAGGTAGCATATGAGCTAGAGCTACCTCAGGAGATGTCAGTTGTCCACAACGTATTTCATGTCTCCATGCTGAAGAAGCATATTCCAGACGCCACCCAGGTGATTGAGCCCCAGTTGGTACAGGTCCGTGATGATCTCAGCTATGACAGTCGGCCTATTCAGATAATAGACCGAGCAGTAAAGAAATTATAGAACAAGGAAGTACCATTAGTCAAAGTCAGCTGGCAAAATCACACAGCAGCAGAGGCGACTTGGGAGACAGAGGCCAGCATGAGACAGAAGTACCCAGAATTGTTTTAAGTTCGGGGACGAACTTTTTATAAGGTATGGGGGATTGTAAAGCCCGAAAAATTCCCGAATTTATTTTAGAAATATCCTATAATTTCTCTAGATTTTTAGGATATTTGTACATAATTTTTGGAGTACCGGAAGTAGCAAAAATAATTAGAACCGCAAAATAGCTTAGGCGAGAATCGAACCTGAGACCTATGGTGTAAGGGATAATGCTAGTAACCGGTGAACCCAGCAGGGCCGTGCCGAAAGAAAGGAGAACCAAATATATTTATATTAGAGTTGGGTTCATTAAACCACTTGATATGAATAATAAACTTAAGTTGGAGTTGGTTTATTTGGAGAACTTGGTTCGGCAACATCTTTTCCACCGAGACCTAACACCACCACCGCACCTCTCCTCTTCCCCTCTTCCTCACGCACGGCACACACCAAGCTAAGGGTCAAGGGAACATCTTCCGGCGATGACTCCAACACGAAAAAGGTTCTCCTCCGCGAGAGGAACGCGAGGACGTAAGCGGTTCGTCGAACGGAGCAATTTTCCGGAAAACCTAGCGGTTAGAATCGTAAGAAAACCTTACGATTGAGGTAAGAAACCTCTCACCTGCAGTATAATTGCTCTCGCTTGTTAGTTTTAGCGTTAGTTCAGTAGTTTTACAGTTTTCAGTTTTAGGGTGTGCTTTTAGTGCACACCAAGCATTCGGTAGTATGCTCAGTTCAGAAGGATGCACCAATAGGCGTCCTAACTGTTGGAGTGTATACTGAAAGCCTAAGCTTTGTAAACATTCATTATGAATAAAGAATCACATTTGGTCTAATTATCTACATTTGTTTGTAGTTGTTCATTTAATTTATATTGTAGATAACATAGTATGTGGTGTCACATACAGAAGATGATGTTATCAGTACCTTATAAATTATAAACAGAAGCTCACGACCAGAATGGAAAGGAACAAACCATTAGAAGGTCGTAGTGTAATTAGGTAATAGTTTATCTTGACTATATAATTACACTAGTACACTCAGAGTGTATTGAGTAGGACCATTTGAGGTCGTTCCTTTTATACTGACTTTATAAAGGAACAAAGACCTCAGTTATTATGGAAGTGTGTGCTCTTAATCCTAATATAATAACAAGCACATATGTTTGATATTTATTTCTTTAATTTATCAATGGGTGAGATTTAGTTCGATGAATCAATAAACCCGATAAATTGGGAAATGGTATCACTTATAGTGTGTGTTGTTGATTATAGAAGGAAACCGTGTCCTAGTGATACTAGGTTGATAATGTCCTCAAGAGGAGCTCATAAAGATTGTCATGTTAAACCCTGCAGGTGGACTTAGTCCGACATGATAATAAGGTTGAGTGGTACTACTCTTGGACTTAGATATTAATTAAATGAGTTGTCAGTAACTCACTTAATTAGTGGACATTCGATATCTTAAACACAGGAGACTAACACACTCATAATAAGAAGGAGCCCAAAATGTAATTTGGGATTGGTGCGGTAGTTCAATGATAGTTCTCTAGTGGAATGAATTATCATTGATAAAATTAAGTTGTGTGTTCGGCGAACATGGGATGCTTAATTTTATCGGAGACCAAACCAATTCCTCCTCTCGGTCCCTATCGTAGCCTCTTATTTATAGAGTACTATACCCACATATACCCACCTTCTATACCCACCTAAAGGGGGCCGGCCAAGCTAGCTTGGGAACCAAGCTAGGGCCGGCGGCCCTAGCTTGAACCCAAGCTAGTAGGGCCGGCCATAATTAAATAAAAAGAAATTTAATTTTAGATTTTATTATTATGTGGAAGATATATTTTAAAGAGAATTAAAATTAAAATATCTCTTGTAAAAGTTTTACAAAAGATTAAAGAAAGAGATTAGATCTCTTTCCTTATTTGTAGATTGGAGAGTTTTTATTTTCTCTTTAAAATTATTCACATGTTAATAAAATTAAAATTATAGATATTTCCTTTTATTAACCATGAAGAGATTTTTAAAGAGAAATTTTATTTTTTAAAATTTCTGGAAACAAATAAGGAAAGTTTTAATTGTTGATTAAAACTTGTCCAATTTGTTTCCTCTTGATGTGGCCGGCCATCATTGTTTAATTGGGGAAATATTATTTTATTTTTCTCAATTAAATCATGTCAAGGAAATTAAGGAAAATTTGTTGTAATTAAATTTCCTAATTTACCTAGGCCAAGGAATATAAAAGAAGGGGTGAGGGTGCCTTCATAAGACACAACATCTATTATTCCTCTCCCTCTTTTGCTCCTTGGTGTGGCCGGCCATCATCTCCTTCTCTTCCTCTTGTGGTGGCCGAACCCTACCCTTCCCTTGGAGTTCTTGTGGTGGCCGGATACTACTCGGAGAAGAAGAAGAAGAAGGAGAGAAAGCTAGCATCTCTTGGAGCTTGGTTAGTATTTTGTTTTTCTTCCTTGGTGAAGTTTCCCTTTGTGGCCGAACCTTGCTTGGAGGAGAAGAAGGTGGTTGGTGGTTTCTCATCTTGGAAGATCGTTGCCCACACAACGTCCGAGGTTAGAAGAGGAATACGGTAGAAGATCAAGAGGTTTTTTCTACAAGGTATAACTAGTAATTTCTATTTCCGCATCATGCTAGTTATTTATGGAAATAATACCAAATACAAGAGGCTTACGTTCTAGTATTTCGAATATGTTTTTTCGAAGTTGTGTTCTTTTGTTTCTTTCTTTTCCTTGTGATTTGATTGTTCTCTTTGGTTAACCTAAAGTTATTTTAGGAAATTAAATATTAGCTTTCTATTAAAGGTTTTGTCTAGTCGGTGGTGGTTGCTCCCATATCCAAGAAGGCCATGTGCCTCGCCACGTCAGTACTGGGAACCTTTTATGGAAATTGATATTTAATGGAATTAATAACTTAAGGAGACTTGGGTCGAGCGTGTTAAGTTCCGCAGAGATCCAAGTCAAAACCTAAAGAACAAATAGATTAAGTTTGGATCAAACGTGTTCCGCAAGAGATCCAAAATTTAATTTAAAAGAACACATGGTAGCTAGGAAAGGTTCGGACCTTTGTACAAAATTTTGTACAGTGGAACCTATAGGCTTTCCGAGTAGCGACCAACAAGTGGTATCGAGCTGCCTTTGTGTATTTGGTATTTAGTTTAATTATGCACATGTCATACATAATTTAGGCGGGTTAATAGTAGGATGTGCTAACTCTATGGATGCAGGATCCAACTATTATGGCTTTTATTTAATTATGTGTGATTGGACCCTTGGACATGTCAAGGGCAATTTATATGTGTGTGCATGATTGTATTAAAATACAGAAGTGTATTTAGTTTTATTAGGATTTTATTTTTGATCTAGATACATGTACATTCCTTTTATGGAATATAGGATCAAAATGTAAATTCTATTTATGTCGTGGATCGAATCTTGCAAAGCGTGGAACCTTCTAAGGACCAGAGCAGCGGAACTCGGAGCAAGATGGATGCGACAGTTAGACCCGGTGGCGGTGGCCAAATATGGCAGCAGCTTCGGATGACAACACACGGAGGACAATTAAAAATAAAAGCCATAATAGTTGAAAATTAGATTTTCTATTTATTGCTTTTATATTGTGCTGTGTGTGCATGTTAGTTTACAAGTTTAGTAGGCTAGCATAGTTAAAATTCCTCATTTATAAATAACTAAGTGGGAGAGGGATTTTTAAGTAAATCCCATGGTCTCCATTACTGGTTTGTAAGTGATGCAAGCACGTTGGCTCTGAGTGCCTTCCTCCATAACGGATGAGCTTGTTTGCGGACCACTAGAACAGACTTCCATTTATGGATGACTATAGGAAGTTAATTAAGAGCGTGTGATCTTCCCCAACGGAAGGGGCATAATCTTATTAATGGACTTAGTGTCAAGTAATGGTATACACTTAGACACATCTAATAGTATCCTCCCCAACGGAGTCACTGCTATTATTTGTGTGACCAAATAATACCAACTATTAATTTTATTTGTAAAAAGTTAGGTTGACAAGATAATAAAATTAATGGGTTAAAACCCTCCTTTACAAATGTTGAATTTGTATACGTCCACACTAACGTGGCATACAAAATTCACGGTGTTTTTAGGTGTTGGTTAATTTAAAATAGTATTGTTTGAGGAATCAATATTATTCTAAATTTAGAGTTCGACCAAAAGTTATTTGTGATTCTTAGGATGACTTTCAACCCATTGTCCATCATACTTCAACAAAATAGACTTACTGGACCAAATTACATAGATTGGAAAAGAAACCTGGATATTGTTCTTATTGCTGAAAGCTATAAATTTGTACTGACTGAGCATTGCCTGATGCACCCATCGGTGAATCTACCCAAGAGGAGATTGAATATCATAGGAAATGGGTAAAGCGGATGAGATGGCGCGGTGTTACATTTTGGCTTCAATGTCAAATGTATTGCAACATCGCATAAAGATTTACCAACGACTTATGATATTATGAACAATCTCAAAGAACTCTTTGGTCATCAGGATAGGGCTTCTAGACAAGAAGCTATGAGAAAGATAATGACAGCCACCATGCAAGAGGGTACTCGTAAGGGATCATATCCTAAACATGATGGCTTATCTGAACGAAATACTGATCCTTGGAGGAGAAATTGATGGGAAACCCGATCGATATGATCCTCCAAACCCTACCTAGAAGTTTTGAGCGTTCCTACTGAACTATAATATGAATAAAAGGATTTATTCATTGGGGAAAACTTCAAGCAGCAGAAGGGTTATTTCATCACAATGCTCAAATTCACTATGTGAAAATGGTTCTACTTCTAAACCGAAAGGTAAGAAGAAGAAGAAACAACTGGTTCAGCAAAGAAAGTGAATAAATCTCAGAGGACGGGAATGAAGAAGCCGAAGGGCAAGTGCTTCATCTGCAAGGAGACATTGGAAGGCGGATCGTCCTCGTAAGAACCAAAACAAAGGTATATCTCATACTCTAGTTGTTGAAACATGTTTAGCGGTGTTATCTACCAGCACCTGGTGTGTAGATACGGGAGCCACTGATCATGTCTGCAATTCCTTGCAGGGGTTCCAGGAAACCCGACGACTATCTGAAGGGAGATTACCGTCTACATGGGCAATGCTACTAAGGTGGCAGCTGTTGCGATGGGAGACGTCTACTTATCTTTTAGTAGAAATAGAAATTTGGTTTTAAGAAATTGTCTTTATGTACCAGTTTTAGAAAGAATTTAATTTCAGTTTCTAAACTGTTTTAGATGGATATTCGGTTTCTTTCAGTACGATGTAGTTATTAAAAGAAATAAAGTGATTATCTGTTCTGGTGCATTAGTTGGCAATTTGTATATTTTAAATCCAAATTCTTCCACAAAGCAAAACATGGAAATTTATAATTCATCTTCTAATTCTAATAAGAGAAAAGAACCTTCAGAAATGAACCAAGCATATCTTTGGCATCTAAGGCTTGGTCATATTAACTTAAGTAGGATTCAGAGGCTTATAGCCGATGGACTTTTAAGTTCATTAGAGTTGGAAAATTTTCCAACTTGTGAATCTTGCTTAGAAGGAAAAATGACCAAGAGGCCGTTCAAGGCCAAGGGGTATAAAGCCAAAGAAGTGTTAGAATTGGTTCACTCTGATTTGTGTGGTCCTATGTCTGTCCAGGCAAGAGGAGGTTTTGAATATTTTGTCTCTTTCATAGACGATTATTCAAGATATGGATACATTTACCTAATGCGCCGCAAGTCCGAGTGCTTTGATAAGTTCAAAGAATACAAGGCTGATGTGGAGAAACGACTAGGTAAAAGTATCAAGACACTACGATCTGATCGTGGTGGCGAATACCTCTTAGGAGAGTTTAGGAATTACTTATCAGAGGCCGGGATTCAATCCCAATTGTCTGCACCTGGAACACCCCAACAGAATGGTGTGGCAGAACGAAGGAATAGGACTCTTATGGAGATGGTTAGATCAATGATGAGTTATTCAGAATTACCAAATTCATTTTGGGGATATGCTCTGGAAACGCGTTCTGAACTTAGTACCTTCTAAATCAGTTTCTTCTACTCCCATAGAATTGTGGAATGGGCGAAAACCCAGTCTAAGACATATTCGGATTTGGGGTAGTCCAGCACATGTGCTGAAACCAGATGCTGATAAGTTAGAATCTCGTACAGAAGTTCGCGTGTTTGTAGGATATCCCAAAGGAACGAAAGGTGGTTTATTTTATAGTCCTAAAGACCAGAAGGTCATTGTTAGCACCAATGCCCAGTTTTTAGAAGAAGACTATATAATGGATCACAAGCCTAGTAGTAAAGTCATTTTAGAAGAACTTAGAGAGGACATGTCTACTTCAGTACCAACAATACAAGATGAAGTACCACAAGAGACTGCAACACGTGTCACACATGATACACAACCACGAATGCCTCGTCGTAGTGGGAGGGTTGTAATGCGACTGAAGATTCATGTTTTGGGAGAGTCTTGGACTTGATCCGGGTAAACATGAACCCGATCCCTGTCATATGATGAAGCACTCCAAGATATAGATGCAGATCTTGGCAAAAGGCAATGAATTACGAAATAGAGTCCATGTACTCTAATAAGGTCTAGGAGCTTGTAGAACCACCGATGGTGTAAAAGCCGTTGGATGCAAGTGGATCTACAAAGGAAAAGAGGGAGACGGGAAGGTAGAAACTTTCAAAGAAAGGCTTGTTACGAAAGGGTATACTCAGAAAGAGAGAATCGATTATGAGGAGACTTTTTCGCCGGTAGCCATGCTTAAGTCTATCCGGATACTCTTATCCATTGCCGCTCATATGGATTATGAGATTTGGCAAATGGATGTCAAGACAACTTTCCTTAATGGAAGTCTTGAAGAAAACATCCATATGAAGCAACCATAAGGGTTCATTGAAAAGGGCAAAGAGCATCTAGTGTGCAAGCTCAATTGGTTCATTTATGGACTGAAGCAGTTTTCAAGATCTTGGAACATCTGATTTAATGAAGTAATCCAGTCTTATGGATTTATTCAATGTCCGGATGAGTCTTGTGTATACAAGAAGTGTAACAGAAACGTGGTGGTATTTCTTGTACTATATGTAGATGATATTTTGTTAATTGACAACAATGTCAAGGTATTATCAGACATAAGGGTATGGTTGTCTAAACAATTTGATATGAAGGACTTAGGAGAATGTGCACACATTCTTGGGATCAAAGTTATAAGGGATCGCAAGAAAAAAATGTTATGCCTATCTCAAGCTTCATATATAGATACAATCCTTGCTCGTTTTAGCATGCAGAACTCCAAGAAAGGTTTCTTACCTTTTAGGCATGGAGTAGCCTTATCTAAAGAGATGTCTCCGAAGACATCAAAGGAGATGGAGGATATGAAGGTAGTTCCTTATGCGGTTGAGGGAAGCCTAATGTATGCAATGTTATGACGAGACACGATATCCGTTTGCCGTAGGCATGGTCGAATATCGAGTAACCTGGACAAGGACATTGACTGCGGTAAAGCATATATTAAAGTACCGAGAAGGACTAGGGATTATATGCTAGTTTACCAAGCGGATGATTTGCTCCCTGTGGGTTACAGGATTGATTTTCAATCGATAGGGACAATAGTAAGTCTACATCGGCTATGTGTTTACTTTAGGAGGTGGAGCCATTTCATGGAGGAGTGTTAAGCGAAATGCGTTTCGGACTCAACCATGGAAGCGAGTATGTGGCCTCTGAGGCGGCTAAAGAAGCGGTATGGCTCAGGGAACTTTCTAATGGACTTAGATGTGATTCTGGTTTGCCCAAGATCATCACAATTTATTGTGATAATAGCGATGCGATTGCAAACTCGAAGGAACCACGAGCTCATAAGGCGAGTAAACATATAGAGCGCAAGTACCACGACACGAGATATCGTGAAGCGAGGAGAAGTTGTCATCGCCAAGATTGCATCGGCGGATCTGGCAGATCCTTTCACTAAGGCCCTTCCGTGAAAGCTTTCGATCGGCATGTGGAGGAATGGGAATCGGATGTATGGTAGAAGATATGGCGCTTAGTCATTAGTATAAGTGGGAGATTGTTGAGTGTATATTGAAAGCCTAAGCTTTGTAAACATTCATTATGAATAAAGAATCACATTTGGTCTAATTATCTACATTTGTTTGTAGTTGTTCATTTAATTTATATTGTAGATAACATAGTATGTGGTGTCACATACAGAAGATGATGTTATCAGTACCTTATAAATTATAAACAGAAGCTCACGACCAGAATGGAAAGGAACAAACCATTAGAAGGTCGTAGTGTAATTAGGTAATAGTTTATCTTGACTATATAATTACACTAGTACACTCAGAGTGTATTGAGTAGGACCATTTGAGGTCGTTCCTTTTATACTGACTTTATAAAGGAACAAAGACCTCAGTTATTATGGAAGTGTGTGCTCTTAATCCTAATATAATAACAAGCACATATGTTTGATATTTATTTCTTTAATTTATCAATGGGTGAGATTTAGTTCGATGAATCAATAAACCCGATAAATTGGGAAATGGTATCACTCATAGTGTGTGTTGTTGATTATAGAAGGAAACTGTGTCCTAGTGATACTAGGTTGATAATGTCCTCAAGAGGAGCTCATAAAGATTGTCATGTTAAACCCCGCAGTGGACTTAGTCCGACATGATAATAAGGTTGAGTGGTACTACTCTTGGACTTAGATATTAATTAAATGAGTTGTCGAACTCACTTAATTAGTGGACATTCGATATCTTAAACACGGAGACTAACACACTCATAATAAGAAGGAGCCCAAAATGTAATTTGGGATTGGTGCGGTAGTTCAATGATAGTTCTCTAGTGGAATGAATTATCATTGATAAAATTAAGTTGTGTGTTCGGGGCGAACATGGGATGCTTAATTTTATCAGGAGACCAAAACCAATTCCTCCTCTCGGTCCCTATCGTAGCCTCTTATTTATAGAGTACTATACCCACATATACCCACCTTCTATACCCACCTAAAGGGGGCCGGCCAAGCTAGCTTGGGAACCAAGCTAGGGCCGCCTAAGCTGGTTTAAGGTGGCCGGCCTGAACCCAAGCTAGTAAGGCCGGCCATAATTAAATAAAAAGAAATTTAATTTTAGATTTTATTATTATGTGGAAGATATATTTTAAAGAGAATTAAAATTAAAATATCTCTCTTGTAAAAGTTTTACAAAAGATTAAAGAAAGAGATTAGATCTCTTTCCTTATTTGTAGATTGGAGAGTTTTTATTTTCTCTTTAAAATTATTCACATGTTAATAAAATTAAAATTATAGATATTTCCTTTTATTAACCATGAAGAGATTTTTAAAGAGAAATTTTATTTTTTAAAATTTCTGGAAACAAATAAGGAAAGTTTTAATTGTTGATTAAAACTTGTCCAATTTGTTTCCTCTTGATGTGGCCGGCCATCATTGTTTAATTGGGGAAATATTATTTTATTTTTCTCAATTAAATCATGTCAAGGAAATTAAGGAAAATTTGTTGTAATTAAATTTCCTAATTTACCTAGGCCAAGGAATATAAAAGAAGGGGTGAGGGTGCCTTCACAAGACACAACATCTATTATTCCTCTCCCTCTTTTGCTCCTTGGTGTGGCCGGCCATCATCTCCTTCTCTTCCTCTTGTGGTGGCCGAACCTCTCCCTCTCCCTTGGAGTTCTTGTGGTGGCCGGATACTACTCGGAGAAGAAGAAGAAGAAGGAGAGAAAGCTAGCATCTCTTGGAGCTTGGTTAGTATTTTGTTTTTCCTCCTTGGTGAAGTTTTCCTTTGTGGCGAACCTTGCTTGGAGGAGAAGAAGGTGGTTGGTGGTTTCTCATCTTGGAAGATCGTTGCCCACACAACGTCCGAGGTTAGAAGAGGAATACGGTAGAAGATCAAGAGGTTTTCTACAAGGTATAACTAGTAATTTCTATTTCCGCATCATGCTAGTTATTTATGGAAATAATACCAAATACAAGAGGCTTACGTTCTAGTATTTCGAATATGATTTTTCGAAGTTGTGTTCTTTTGTTTCTTTCTTTTCCTTGTGATTTGATTGTTCTCTTTGGTTAACCTAAAGTTATTTTAGGAAATTAAATATTAGCTTTCTATTAAAGGTTTTGTCTAGTCGGTGGTGGTTGCTCCCATATCTAAGAAGGCCATGTGCCTCGCCACGTCAGTACTGGGAACCTTTTATGGAAATTGATATTTAATGGAATTAATAACTTAAGGAGACTTGGGTCGAACGTGTTAAGTTCCGCAGGAGATCCAAGTCAAAACCTAAAAGAACAAATAGATTAAGTTTTGGATCAAACGTGTTAAGTTCCGCAGGAGATCCAAAATTTAATTTAAAAGAACACATGATAGCTAGGAAAAGGTTCAGACCTTTGTACAAAATTTTTGTACAGTGGAACCTATAGGCTTTCCGAGTAGCAACCAACACTAACAGCATGTAAAATGTATTAGAAACATTTTTCTCAGTTTATTATCAGTTATTACAGCTAATGGATCAGATATCCATTGGGTGGGCTCCCACAGTAGCCTCTAGGTTCAGATAACCTAGCTCTAGGTTCAGATAACCTAGAACAGCAAAGTAAAATAAAACAGTATTCAGTATTTTACTTTTATTCAGTTGGCACTGTACTTGGATCAGATATCCATGGGATGGATTCGGAACTTACAATCCCGGGTCTCGTAGGGATGCGCGCACAGTAAGTACAGTTGCCAGGGCCCAGCAGCATGTTTAGTATTTTCATCTATTATTATATATAGTTTTCCAAATATGTAATCAGTGATGGAAACACTATCTTAGTTTCAGTTTCAGTTGATTATCTCAGTTAAGTTTCATGATTTGAGTTCATGACCAGTTAGATGTATATGCATGACCAGTTCAGTATGTATGCTTAGTTTCAGATACAGTATGCTATGCTCAGCTTGTTTGTATGCCATGATCAGTTCAGTACATGTTTGTATGCCATGCCATGTTGCCATGCTCAGTTCAGTTTTCAAATAGCATGTTTTGAAATCATACTCGCATCGTTGCATGTTTTTGTGAGATAGATGGTTTCTTACTAAGCTCTAAGCTTACAGATACTATTTTCCTTATACTGCAGATACAGGTAAAAGGAAAATGGACTAGCAGGGGAGGGTGGAGGGCAATGCAGATGAGGATGTGTGTGGAAGGAACTGGAATAAAAGACCCTCTGGGGATTTAGCATTTACTTTAGCACTTTACAGTTTATTAGTTCAGTTTTCATATTTGAGGCACTTTTGAACCTTAGCAAGTTTGAGCAATTAGAACTTTTAGAAATTCATATCTTCATGCACTTTAAGTTGTTAAAATGCCATGAATCAGTAAACCTTGCTTTAGCTTAAGTTTAGAATTGTTACTACATGTTGCTAGAATGTTTATTATACATTAGATAGTTGTAGTGTGAGGTTTTGGCACGAACCGGTCTTGAAATCGAGTTTCGATTCGAATCGAAACCCCGATCGGTGACCGATCGGGAATGAGTTGGTGTCCTTTGGATCGGTCACCAATCGACCGCATACCCAACAGAGTTGGCAGGGTTATGGATCGGTCCACCGACCGATCCGGCGGAACGAAGCTAGGAAGTGCAGCGATCGATCCACCGACCGATCGGGCGCTCCCGATCGGGCCCGATCCACCGCGCATGTAACGCAGCAGGACAGGCTCAGCGATCGGTCTCCGATCGATCGAGTGTTCTGGATCGGTCGACCGATCCGATTCGTGGCGAGGTAAGCTTATGGATCGGTCAGCCGACCGATCCAGAGGGTGCCTCCGTGCCAGTATCAGCTGGAACGATCTGTGAATCGTTCCGACGGCTCAATCGACTCACGGATCGATTGAAATGTTTGATTACAGCTAGCAGGACATTCGAGAGGCATAGATTGTCTCTCCTAGCATGTGTACAACACTTAGATACTCTTAGAATGTCAGGTTAAGACTTTACAGTAATTAGTTTAGCAAATTTCAAATTGACTCAGTTTTCCGCACAGTCAGTACAGCAGTATTGTAGCGATTCGCCTTACAGCCTAGTCAGTAGAAGGCGGGTCGTTACATTCATGCCCCTGGGTCCACCCGACCTACTAGGACTTCCTGCCTGGTGTCTGGTTCTCTTGATCCGAATATAGGAGCCCCCACTTTCTTTGTTTGAGGTCAATATTGTATCCACATGGCTCAATTAGACCATAGCTCTTGTGCACAGTCAGCATTTAAACCTTCTGGCAGTCCGGGCTCTGATACCAATTGAAGGATCGAAAAGAATTTAAATATCTCCATAATGGTATGATATTATCCACTTTGGGCCTAAGCCCTCATGGTTTTGTTCTTGGGCTCTCCCCAAAAGGCCTCATGCCAATGGAGATATTTTTTCACTTATAAACCCATGATCTTTCCCATGTGTTTTCAATGTGGGACTATGTTTGCAACCTTGCAACCCCAACAACTCGCTCACTTGGGAGGTTAGGTATAGCAGTGCCCTCGACCTCCCCTCGGCATTGCTCTACCTTCACAAAGAAGCGGAGCAGTGCGTGGTGAACAAGGACGTCAAATCCAGCAGCATGATGTTGGATTCCTATTTCAATGCAACGAAGGGTGACTTTGGGCTGGTCAAGCTAGTGGATCATGAGTTTGGCTTGAAGAACATAGCCGTGGCAAGGACGTTCGGCTACTTGGCACTAGAGTGCTTCGCGACTGACAAAGCCAGCAAGGAATTAGACATGTTCAACTTCAGCGTGGTGGCACTAGAGATCACAGCGGGTAGAAGGGCGATGGAGACGAGCAAGGACGATGAGGAGGTGAGGTTGGTGGATTGGGTTTGGAGTATGCACGACAAGGTGGTGCTGTTGGAGGCAGTGGATCGGAGTCTCGACGAGATATTTTAGAAGAAGTAGGTGGAGTGCTTGATGTTGGTGGGACGACACAAAGGTATCATTCGCCGACAATGCATTGGAGATCGAGGAGGAGAACACAAGCTGATCCTGCAAGCATGTCCCAACTGTTGCAGCGAGGCCGCCTACCGCTACCTCCGTCGGTGACGAGATAGCGACTGTCAGTTCTAGAACCAGTAGAAGACATTGGCGTCGCCCATGATGCAAAACTTCTCTAGAAAGCTACTGTTTGTGAAGGAGGCGAGGGATTTTCGGTCCTCTCTGACACGGTGAAAGGTTTAGGTTTAGAGAAAATCAAAATTTAACCAAAAATTGTGTTGTCTTTGAAAAAAATGCAAAAAGACAACAATCGGCAAAACCATTATCATGGCCCTTCTAACGATACTAAAACACAACGATTTTGAGTCGTAGATGCCAAAAAATGCTAGAAGACAATAGTTTTTCAAAAACTGTTGTCTTGGTAAAAAAAAAAATACTAAAAGACAATGGTTTTTGTTAAAACCATTGTTAAAGGGTCAAAAACAATGGACATAAAACCGTTGTCTTTTGAATGTTATTGAATGTAGATTTTCTTGTAGTGCGGTATTAAGTTCTTTGAACAAGACTATTTTGAGAAGTATTTAAAAAGTGATCTACCATGATACTCAAGAAAGTCATATGCCTCGTCACTGATTGAAAATCTTTTCTTAAGAAGCTTGCTTGATGAACCAAAAGCTAAGTATTAATCTAACAAGGATTAAACAACCTTTTTCAAAATTAATCTTAACAATTTAAAATTAATCATAATTAATTAAGTAATCAATTTCCTTAATTAAACTTTAAATAATAAATTACTTTAACTTAATTCAAAATTAATTCCACTTATTTTGATTAAAAAGTTAATATTTATTAATCAATTATCTCAAATCAATCCTAAATTAATCAATAATAATTTAATTAGAAATGAATTAATTAAATTAATTTAATCCAAAATAAATCAATAAACAATTTTAATCTCAAACTTAATTTATTTAATTAATTAAACAATTAATTCTCATTTAATTTGAAATCAATTATCAATGTTAACTTAATCAATTTAACTTTACAAATCTAATTAACAAGAAATTCAAATTTCATTCTCAATTTAATCTACTTAATTAATTATGTTAATCCCAAATTAATTCAAATTTAATCAATTAAATATTCTAATTAATTTAATTTTATTCAAAACTAATTGATAGATTTAAATAATAATTAATCAATTGACTTAATTGATTCAAAATTAACCATAATTTATTCTTAATTAAGTTCAACTTAAATGACTCAATAATCAAACTATTTATTAATCTTCAATTTAAAATTAATTAACTTAATTAATTTAAAACCTAGTTAATTTAATTCTCAATCACTTTAAAATTAATTAATCTTAAAATTAAACTTAAAGTTCACTCCATCCAAGTTTAAATAATCTTAATCTAATCTAATTTAACCCAAATTAACTTAAATTAATCTATAATAAATAAGATTTAACTTAATTAAAATTTCAAATTATTCTAAAAATAATAATTAAATAAATCATCTCACATAACTATAGGATTATCATGTTTAAAAATCTAGAATGAGAGAGATACTAAAATAAGAAAATTTACAATAATTTTTTACCAACACCTAAGCTTTTAGATTATAAAGTTAACCATGAATTCCTCAGACATATATGCATGTCTTCCTTGTGAGTAACAACGATATTTCAAGAAGTGTTAGGTTAAGGGGAGATCTTATTAAAAGACATATTTTAAAAAATATTTTCAAAATAGGATTTGAAAATTTTTATCTTCAGATATTCTCTTCTTTGAAAAATCATGATTTTGAAAACCTTTTAAAAAATTATATTTTAGAAAATATTTTTAAAAAATTGAAAAAATATGTTTTAATACCTTTGAAAATACTTCTTTTTAAAATTACACTTTGAAAACAACTATGCAAAATTCTTTAAAAATTAATTTTTATAATCTTTTAAAAATACATATTTTCAACAAAGAAAATTTTTGAAAAATATCTAGAAAGTTATTCAAAATTACTTTGAAAATTATTGTCTAAAAATGGCTTCTTTTATAAATATTTTTATTCTAGAAAATATTTTTTTGTAAATTACTTTTGAAAATAATTTGGTATTATAAATTGTCTTTCAAGAGGATAGTGGAGATATTATTATTGGTGCAAAACTTAAGGAATACCTTAGAAATCAAATCATTTATGTAAGTTTTTTTTTATGAATAATAAAAGGGGGAGAAGAAGGGTTTAAGTTAGAAACCTAACTCTTTTGACTTGATAAGTTGGGTTACGTAATCTACCTAACTTAAACATATTTGTCAAATATCAAAAAGGGGAGAGATTGTTGATACAATCAACCTCTAGGTTTTGATGTTGTTTGACAATATATTTAATAGAGCTTGGTCAAGGTTGACTTAGTCAAGTGAGAAGTCTAGTTAGGTTAATGTTGACCAAATGATTGACAAGTGGTGAATAGTCTATCGAGTGACTAGCAAGTCCAAGCACATCAAGGTAACCTGATACTTGGCAAGAGGAAAATCCTAGGGGGAGGTAACCCTAGGTACCCAGTGTTGGTGCGGGAAGCATCCGACGATCGAACCTAGGTTTTGATAATGGCAAAGGGATTTAAAGTTAAGATTCCTTATTATCAAACGCACTTAAAGGAGATTACAGGAAAGTCCTAAGTGTTCTTAGGCAAAAGTCCTAGTTGCGGTTAGGCAAGGTGAAAATCTTAAGGGTGATAACCTTAGGTCCTAGGGGGTGGTAACCTTAGATGAAGGAAAACCCTAGGGGGCGATAACCCTAGGTCCTAGGGGGTGGTAACCCTAAGTGGAGAAAAACCCTAAGGAGTGGCAACCTTAGGTCCTAGAGGGTGGTAATCCTAGGTGGAGAAAAACCCTAGGGGGCGGTAACCCTAGGTCCTAGGAGGTGGTAACCCTAGGTCCTAGGGGGTGGTAACCCTAGGCAGAAAGTCCAGTCGGTTTGGAGGACCAGACTGGCATCAGGTAATCTCTCCTGAGGAGAGTAGGTGAGGATGCGTTCCCTGAAAGAGGGAACAGTAGGCGTCGGTTTGACCTAGGGTTTCCGGTCGGAAATCCGAAGTCAGAACCGGACAATCCGAAGACTGTCAAACTTAAGCTTCTTATATATTCTATTTTGTTCTAACTCTGTTTTGCAGGAAACTAACAGTTTTGTGCAGGGCTAGAACTGACTGGGATCGGTCGACCGAACCCCCAAGCCAGCAAATCAAAATCCCAGAGATTGGACCAGACTCGACCAGAGGATCGGTCGACCGAACCAAGGGATGAGCGATGATTGGATCAGGCCAGGTTGATCGGGTCAAAGAAGCAGATCGGTCGACCGAACGACGGGATCAGTCGACCGAACCCGGGATAAGACTTGACCAGATCGAAGCGGAGCGAGCGGATCGGGCGGATCGGATGAGGAGGAGATCGCCTGATCGGTCGACCGAACCAGGGGATCGGTCGACCGATCTGCCTCGGGTCAAAGTTGATCCCGAACTTTGAGGATCTGGATCAGATCCATAAAAGCTATAAAAGGGGATTCGGGCTGCAGCTTCAAATGACTCTCGAACTAGAACTCAAGTGATCTTCCAAAGTTGTGCATTGCTCCGAAGCGTCTCGACACTCCGACGGACAACAACTCGCTTCTACATCTTTTTGTACTGTCGGTATAAGCTTATTATTCAATACTTGTATTTGATAATTGTAAAAAGATTTTTCAGATTGATAGTGATTGCCCACTGAAAGCGATCTACGATCGCAGGCCTTGGAGTAGGAGTCACCCTAGGCTCCGAACCAAGTAAAACCTTGGTGTCCTTTGTGTGTGCTTAGTTCGTTTATCATTTCCGCTACTTTAACTCGAACTACTTACGAATACCAAAATTGTGAAAGTCACGAGCGCTATTCACCCGCCCCCCTCTAGCGCATCTTGATCCAACAATTGGTATCAGAGTGGGGTCGCTTCGATTTGGTGCAACCACCAGTCAAGCAATTTTTCCGTGGTTTTTTCAATTTTATGGAGTCGATCGAAATTAGTATAATTGCTATATTCCAATCAGTTTTCTCATTTGAATCAATTTTTCTCGAAATCGGTGCAACACCACTCGAGAACGCAATTTATTCTTATTTCCATACCGCACTGTTAATCCAAGACCAAGTCTTGGAACAGATTTTTTTTCCTCCCTTTGTGTGCAGGTTTTAAAATGACCCTTCAAGAAGGTTATAGCACCGCTCGACCACCGCTCTTCACCGGAGATGATTTCGGGTACTGGAAGGGTCGGATGGAGGCGTATCTCCAAACTCACTTTGAAGTCTGGATGATCGTTAAAACCAGGCTCCAACTACCAACTTACGGTGCCGGCAAGCAACTACCATACGAGGACTGGGACGCAACACTAATCAAGAAAGTGAAAGCAAATGCCAGAGCAACTTGCACCCTCCAGTGTGGTCTATCGAAGGAGGAACTGAACCGTGTCGGCCCCTTCACTAGCGCCAAGGAGTTGTGGGAGAAGCTAATCGAACTTCATGAAGGAACATCCGACACCAAAGTAAGTAAAAGGGACCTAATATTCAATAAATTATATAACACTAAGTTGCAAGATGGTGAGACGGCTACACAACTCCACGCCCTGATACAAGATCTACTCAACGGGCTTCATGCGATCGGGCAGAAGGTAAATAACCAGGACATCATCTGGTATTCCTTGAACACCTTTCCGAGGAATATCTTGTGGGCATCCATGGTAGATGCCTACAAGGTTTCTAAGGATCTTTCTTCTATTAAATTAGATGAGTTGTTTGTTGTGTTCGAGCTTCATGAACAGATTAACTCACATCCGGCTGAGAAAGGTTTATCTTTGATTGCAAGTACAAGCAAAACCAGGGAAGCCAAAGAACAGGGCAAAACCAAACCCAAGTCCAAAGACGAATTAGACTCAGAGGACGACCACGAGATTATTACCGAGCTATTAAGGCTCGTACGAAAGATCTGCGGAAACAAAAAGACAACTCAAACAAACACGAAAGACAAGACTGGAGTCACCTACTACGGCTGTAATCATAAAGGGCACTACAAGCCAGATTGTCCAAATAAGAAGCAACAAAGAAAGAAAGCATTAAAGGCAACTTAGTCCGAGTCGTCAGATGAATCTGAGTCAGACAAAGAAGAACCGGCAAGCTTCCTCGCATTACCAGTGCAAGCAAACATCGTTGAAACCGATTCCGAGTTCGAGTTTGAAAGCGAGAGCGAGTCAAAAACTAAGTCCGAGCGAAGCCACGGATCCGCATCCATTTCCGAAGGACCGAACCCCACTGTAAGTTTTCTACTCGCTGAAACTCAATTAGATGAATTAAAGAATTTAGTTCCATATTTATTAAAGAAATTGGCTAAATCTAAGGTGTGGGTCAAGTCACTCCTAAAGGAGATAACGGCCCTTAAGGAAACGACTGACTCGAGTTCTTTAACTGAGCCAGTTCAAATTGGAAACTCAACTCAAGTCCAACAACTTGAGGAAGAGAATTCTAATTTGAAAACTTAAATTAAAGAACTCAAGGACACGTTGGAACGGTTCACCCTGGGTTCCAAGAATCTTGATCTGATTCTTGGAGAACAGCGAGCTGTTTTCAACAAATCTGGACTTGGGTTTAAAACCAAAAGAAAATACAAAGCATATTTATCCTTAGTAAATAGAAAAAATAGAAACATAGTTCAAGCATGGGTCCCCAAGTCAAACTTGGTTAATCAAGTTGGACTTGGACTATATTGGGTCCCCAAGAATCAGATCTACTACCTTGATAGACCATATTGAGGCTATGATCCAAGGGGAGCCAATAGAAAAACTATTTTAATAAATAGATAAGATTACTTGATGATTGTTTAGTTATTTTATCAGTAATAAGCATGTTGAGATTAGGGTAGTTTTAAGGACCCAGGTATAATTTACACTTGTTAGTTAAACCTAGGGGTTTCAAAAAGATGATTAAATATATAATTTCTTTGAGCGGCTCTGTCTAGGAAGTGGTGGATGATCTCATACCCAAGAAGGCCTAGTGCCTTGCCATGACTTGGGAACCAATCTTTGAAATACATATTTAATTGACTAATTGGAAAACCTAAGTTTAACTCAAATGTAAATTAATCCTTAGAAATACCATAAATTAAAGATAACCATCTAACAAAAATTACTTAAGATTACCTGATTGATAACGTAGAATCGGGTGAGATAGATCTAGGTTGAACTTAGTCTAAAAATAATATAAATTTAAATCAAACATAATTAACTCTATAATCAAATGAATTAGTCAAAAGTAAACAAAAAATACTTTAAAATTTATTTGAAAAATTATTTAAAAAACATTTTAAAAATTATTTAAAAAACATTTTAAAAATTATTTAAAAATCATTTTAAAAATTATTTAAAAATAATTTTAAAAATTATTTGAAAATTTATTTGAAAAATTATATAAAAATCATTTTAAAAATTATTATTTAAAAAACATTTTAAAAATTAGTTTAAAAACTTATTTAAAAATCATTTTAAAAATTATTTTAAAAATTATTTGAAAAATTATTTTAAAATCATGTTAAAAATTATTTGAAAAATTATTTAACAGTCATTTTAAAAAATATTTGAAAATCATTTTAAAATTATTTTAAAAGTCCTTTGAAAATCATTTAAAAATAATTTGAAAAACCCCTTTGAAAATCATTTAAAGATAATCCATTTTAAAAAATCCATTTGACATAATTATTTTCAAAAAAAAAACTAATGATTATTAATTTTTAAATCATAACTAATTTTCAAACCATACGTTCAAATTATAATTTCAAACTCAATTTTCAAAATTTTAAATGCTTTACCCATTTGACAGTCATACTCAAAATTATTTTAAATATCAATTTAAAATAAAGATAATTTTATCTCACACTCACTCATAAGTTGAACACACTTGATTGTTGGTGCAATCGACCTAGGTTTTGATCGGTACGATCATAGTTTTGATGTGTGTGTCAAAGACTTTAAGTTAGGTTCACCCTTGTATCTGATATGTGTATTTGAGTTGTGCAGGTTCGCAGGATACACATGCGACTCAAGTTGATGGCTTCGGGTCCGGTGAAGGATGAAGCATCCGAGGGACCGTGGACAAGGCAGAGAGGACAAGGGCCGAGGGAAGCAATTTCGAGGCATACGCGAAGGATGGTATTGGGGACGAGCCGCAGGCTTGAATGCATCCGAGGGACGAGAGCCAAAGAAAGTATGCTTGAAGGTTCTGTTAAAGCTGCAAAGGAAGCGTCAAAAGAGTCGTAAGGGTGAGGGTACGAGTGCACGAGAGATTGTACTCGGAGTAAAAGCATAAATTTTAGGGTTTACTGTAGCAGTACTGCAGTAGTACTGTAGCGCTACTGTAGCAGTACTGTAGTAGTCGACTGCATGTTTTAGCAGTCGACTGGTGCAGTCGACTGGTGCAGTCGACTGCGCAGTCGACTGGGCGCGAACAGAATGGTTCTGTTCGTTCGGTCGGTGTAGATCAGTCGACTGCAAGTTTTAGCAATTAACTGTACCAGTCGACTGCTAGTTTTAGCAGTCGACTGGTAAATGACCGTTAGTGCTGGAAAGTAGTTGTTGGCTACCTCTAACGGTAACACCAGTTGACTGATGGTTTTGCCAGTCGACTGGTGCCGAGATGAGTTGATATGATGATAAACTCCCTCCTCTTATTTAAGGGAAGCTTTGGGGCTTGAAGGAGGTTACTCATGCTTATTGAATAACTCCTTATCATTGCCCAAAGCTTCCAAGCCTACTCTCTTCCTCCTAAACCTAAGTTCATCATTGTAAAAGAGGAAGAGATCCTTTGTGAGAGGTTTGCTCCACAGAGAAGGAGAAAGCTCTAGCCGGAGATTGCCGGGGATTGATCCACCGAAGGATCAAGGACTCGTCCACCTCAAGGACACGCCGTGGAGTAGGAGCAAGCAATCTTCGAACCACGTTACATCGAGCTTGTTAGCGATTTGGTATTCTTTCTTTATTTTTTTCATTAGTTAGTTGTATTTCCGCGTGTGCACTAATCTTTTGTAGAGAAGAAAAGAAGTTGGGGGTGACCTAGCTATCCAACCCCCCTTCTAGCCGGCCATCGATCCCCTACAAGTGGTATCAGAGCGAGGACGCCCTTCAACGGACTAATCGCCGAGAAGAGCACTTCATTAAAATGGCCGGCTCAAACATTCATTCACCGAAATTCGAAGGGGACTTCTCATGGTGGAAGAAGAAAATGGAGGTATTTTTCAATACCGATTTTGACATTATGCTAATCATGAGAAGTGGTTTTGAAGAACCCAAGGATGAACGCAATGAGACAATCGACATAACAAGATGGACCAAAAGGCAAAAAGAAGAGCATCTAGCAAATTCCAAGGCAATGCATCACCTACTACATGTTCTTCCACAACAAGAAGTAACAAGAATTGGAAACTATACAAGTGCCAAAGACTTGTGGGAAAAGCTAGTGGAGCTTCATGAAGGGACATCGGAAGCAAAATTAGCAAAAAGAGACCTCCTTCGAACTCAACTCAACAATATCAAGCTTGAGAAAGGAGAAAAGGTATCAATTTTACATTCTAGAATTAAAGAAATTATTAATGGGCTAACAAGTGTAGGTGAGACACTTTCAAATCGAGACATGATGATGAAAGCCCTAAATGCTTTCCCAAGAACCACAACTTGGAGCTCCATTGTAGATTCATACTACATATCAAAGGACCTAGAGAAATCCTCTCTAGATGAACTCTTCTCAACAATGGAGCTTCATGAAACAAGAGTTGAAGGATTAGATGGAGAAGCTCATAGATCAAGAGGAGTAGCCCTTGTGGCAAACAAGGGAAAGGGAAAGAAGAAGAAATCTTCATCACCACCATCTTCCGACTCCGAAGAATCAAGTGCCTCAATGGATAGCGATCAAGAGGCATATATGGTAAGGAAGATGAGAAAAGCATTTAAATCTTTTTCTTCTAACAAATCTCGTGCTAGGAAAATTTCTAGAAGCAAAAGTAGGACAAGGAAGATCATTTGCTATAATTGTCAAGGAGAAGGACACATAAGAGATGATTGCCCTCTCTTGAAGAAGAAGGAAGGGAAGAAGGAGGAGAAGAAGACAAAAGAAAAGGGGAAGAAGGCTCAAAACCTAAAAGCAACATGGGATGATCCATCATCATCATCGGAGGAAGAGGAGCACCATGTA
Source organism: Zingiber officinale (assembly GCF_018446385.1). Taxonomy (NCBI): domain Eukaryota; kingdom Viridiplantae; phylum Streptophyta; class Magnoliopsida; order Zingiberales; family Zingiberaceae; genus Zingiber; species Zingiber officinale. The sequence goes on from NC_055986.1 coordinate 42,749,326, forward strand.
GTCAATTTTGCTCTAATGGGAATTGATGATGTTGTTGGAGTGTATACTGAAAGCCTAAGCTTTTGTAAACATTTATGTTAAATAAAGAATCACATTTGGTCAATTTATCTACATTTGTTTGTAGTTGTTCAATTAATTTATATTGTAGATAACATAGTATGTGGTGTCACATATAGAAGATGATGTTATCAGTACCTTATAAATTATAAACAGTAGCTCACGACCAAAATGGAAAGGAACAAACCATTGAAAGGTCGTAGTGTAATTAGGAATTAGTTTATCTTGACTATATAATTACACTAGTACACTTAGAGTGTATTGAGTGGGACCATTTGAGGTTGTTTCTTTTATACTGACTTTATAAAGGAACAAATACCTCAGTTATTATGAAAGTGTGTGCTCTTAATCCTAATATAATAACAAGCACATATATTTGATATTTATTTCTTTAATTTATCAATGGGTGAGATTTAGTTCGATGAATCAATAAACCCGATAAGTTGAGAAATGATATCACTTATAGTGTGTGTTGTTGATTATAGAAGGAAACTGTGTCCTAGAGATACTAGGTTGATAATGTCCCCAAGAGGAGCTCATAAGGATTGTCATGTTAAACCCTGCAGGTGGACTTAGTCCGACATGACGATAAGGTTGAGTGGTACTACTCTTGGACTAAGATATTAATTAAATGAGTTGTCAGTAACTCACTTAATTATTGGACATTCGATATCTTAAACACAGGGAGACTAACACACTCATAATAAGAAGGAGCTCAAAAATGTAATTTGGGATTGGTGCGGTAGTTCAATAATAGTTCTCTAGTGGAATGAATTATTATTGATAAAATTAAGTTGTGTGTTCGGGGCGAACACGGGATGCTTAATTTTATCGGGAGACCAAAACCAATTCCTCCTCTCGGTCCCTATCGTAGCCTCTTATTTATAAAGTACTATACCCACCTATACCCACCTTCTATACCCACCTAAAGGGAGCCAGCCAAGCTAGCTTGGGAACCAAGCTAGGGCCGGCCTAAGCATTGTTTAGGGTGGCCGACCCTAGCTTGAACCCAAGCTAGAGGGGGGCGGCCACATTAAATTAAAAAAGAATTTTTAATTTTAATTTTTATTATGTGGAAGATATAATTTATTACAGAGAATTAAAATTAAAATAGCTCTCTTTAAAAGATCTACAAAAGATTAAAAGAAAGAGATTAGATCTCTTTCCTTATTTGTAAATTGGAAAGATATTTTATTTTTTCTCTTTGAAAATTATTCACATGTAGAAAATTAAAATTATAGAAATTTATTTTTATCAACCATGAAGGGATTTTAAAAGGAAATTTTATTTTTTTAAATTTCCAAAGACAAATAAGGAAGTTTTAATTGTTGATTGAAACTCTTCTAATTTTTCTATTTGAGGTGGCCGGCCATGATTAGTTGATTAAGAAATTTTATTAAATTTTTCTTAATTAATTATTCTCAAATAAAGTTAAGGAAATTTTATTATAAATAAATTTCCTTATTTGCTAAAGACAAGGAATATAAAAGAAGGGGTAGGGGTGCCTTCATGGGATACAACCTCCATTATTCTCCCTCTCCTATTCTTTGGTGTGGCCGGCCAACATCCTCTCCCTCTCTTCCTCTTTGTGGTGGCCGAAACATCCCTCTTGCTTGGAGTTCTTGTGGTGGCCGGATACTACTTGGAGAAGAAGAAGAAGAAGAAGGAGAGAAAGCTTGCATCCCTTGGAGCTTTGGTTGGTGTTTTTCTTCTTCCTTGGTGAAGCTCTTTTGTTTTGGCCGAACCTAGCTAGGAGGAGAATAAGGTGTTTGGTGGTTTCTCATCTTGGAAGATCGTTGCCCACACAACGTCCGAGGTTAGAAGAGGAATACGGTAGAAGATCAAGAGGTCTTTCTAGAAGGTATAACTAGTAATTTTTCCTTTCCGCATCATACTAGTTATATATGGAAATAATACCAAATACAAGAGGCTTACGATTCTAGTATTTCGAATATGTTTTTCGATGTTGTGTTTTTTGTTTTATTTTTCCTAGTGATTTGATTGTTCTTTTCGGTTAACTTAAAGTTATTTTAGGAAATTAAATATTAGCTTTCCATAAGAGGTTTTGTCTAGTCGGTGGTGGTTGCTGTAACGGCCACCCTTCTGTGACTACTATTCTAAGGGCGACCGCTACCTCACTACTAACTATACTAAGGTTGTTCAAAGCAATAAAAGCACTACTTGAAATTTCTGGAAAGGAATTCTGAATTTAAAGTAACTTCCTACTAAACATGCACGGTATACGACACAAGTGAAGCATGGCATCTTACTAAATTCATACATTACTAACTGTAATTGCAAGCTAAGGACTTGTGTAGGAATTTAAACCGAATAATGGACATGGCATGCTACGGCTTCCAGCAACCAAAGAGAAAAACTTCAACCATATCAAAAGCATATAAGCAAAAGAAACCACCTACTACTAAACTTGTATGCATGTGTATACTTTTTGCATAATTCGGTCATGGCTGTCCCTACTAATACTGCATGCACAACAATTCACTAACAACCAAACATTCAACCATTAATAAGGAAACATTAAACCACCTTTGTTGGTCTTTTTCCCCAAGCATCAATTTAGCATAATGTCAACATTAATGAAGATAGTACATTCCAGCATAATCGAAAACTATAAATCCAGCAACCAAAAACAAATCAATTTCACAACTCGTGGCACCAATTAGAGTATTAAACAGATTATGGAATATGTAAGAAGGAATTAAACTAACAGGTGTAATTGGGAGGTACAAAACTGAGCAAAAACCAATTCTGTATCTGCTTAAGGAAATTGAACTACATCTGCACCTACTAATAGAATAAAATAGGACTAAATCTAATCCAGCAATATAAGATAACATGTGCGGTCCCCTAATCTCTTTAGCAATTAAAAGAAAGCTTCTATTAAACTCTTATCAGATTCTTAACAAAACTCATTTAAATCCTCTAGCAAGGTCCCAAGCTTCCATAGTTCCAAACATCACACACATCCTTCATGCATCCTCCTTGTCGCCTTCCTTTCATATTCTAGCTTTTCCTTTATCTGCGGTAGGAGGAAAAAAGAGATCTATAAGCGAAAACGCTTAGTAAGTACTAATCTATCTCACAAAACTCGCAATGCATAAATATAATGCAAAAGTACTGAAACTGGAATACTAAAGCAATCTACATGTGCTCATGATATACAGAAAATGAACTGAATACAAGTCATACTCACTAACTAGCAGGATAACAAGAAATTAATACTATAAGCTCAGAATTTCAGCAACTAACTTTTTATCTATTCTAAGCATGTAACTTGTTTCATTTCTTATATCCTTGTGTTAGAAATTAATCTTTTAATTCCTATCTTTTACTCACTTCTTCTTTCTTTCTTTCTTTCTTAACTTTTCTTTTCTTTGATTTTCTTTTCTTGGGCCCAGGCTTAGTACCATCTCATGCGCGTTCCCTAATAGGTTGGGGTTGCGAGCCACCAATCCTAAAAGAGCAGACCTCGGTCTACCAGGGCCAAGACCTCGGAAATGGTCACCTGGATTTGTTTAACGACAAGCTCTTGGATGTCGGGTACTAGCCTCTTGGTTTTTTTTTTCTTGTTATCTTTCTTATTCTGATATTAAAAATGCCTTGGCATTTAATTAAGCTTTTGGTGTGCTTTTAATCCTAAACCATTTCCAAAAGAACATAGCTTCAGAAATTCTAAAACATGATAGTAGCATGGAAGGGAAGCTAATTCCAGCAACCTAAGTCATGGTATCTCAACTGAAATACACAGAAATAGCATGGCAACAGCATAAAATTCCTACACAGCAAGGTTTAAAGGAACTTAGCATATTGTTCTGCATAGTACAGTAACTAGTGTTGGTGCGGGAAGCATCCGACGATCGAACCTAAGTTTTGATAATGGCAAAGGATTCAAAGTTAAGGTGCTTTGTTATCTGACAGCTTTTGCTGAGTGTTTCAGGAAAGTCCTAACTGCGGTTAGGCAAGGTAAAACCCTAGGGGGTGGTAACCCTAGGTCATAGGGGGTGGTAACCCTATGCGGAAAGTCTTGGCAGGTCGAAGGCTTCAGGCAAAAGTCCTAGGGGGTGGTAACCCTAGGTGGAAAGTCCGGTGTCATGAACGGTGAAAGTCCTGGTGAAGCGGATGTTGTGGAAAGTCCGGAAGCTTGAGTGCCGAGCAAAGTCCGATCCGGAGGATCATCACGCAGGTAAATCTCACAGTGGAGTAGGTGAGGCGTTCCCGTAGAGGAGGGCGTCAGGTCGACCTAGGGTTCCGGTAGGCAGTCCGGAGACTGTCATAATTTCATATTCATACTATTATGTTGTGTTAACTTTGTGTTGCAGGTATCTTTGGATTAACATACTTGCAAGTACCAAAAACACAAAGAAGGACTCGGATGAACAGTGTCCAAGGCGCCTCCATGGAGCTTGGAGGCGCCTCGGGTGCGAAGGAGAGCTGGCTGGGCGCTTGAATGGAGATCAAGGCGCCTTGAACCGGAGGTTGAAGGCGCCTTGGATAGGCTGAAGGCGCCTTAAACCAGATAGAGTTCGACCAGGTCCGTGCTGATCCACGCGGGTGACTCGGCTCGTTCAAGGCGCCTTGGTGAACAGTGTAAGGCGCCTTGAACCCCCTTTATTGTTAGAGTGTATACTAAAAGCCTAGCTTTTGGTATAAACATTTATCTAGAAATAAGAATCACATTGGTCAAATATCTACATTTATGATAAATGTAGTTGTTCAATTAATTTATATTGTAGATAACATGGTGTGTGGTGTCACACACAGAGGATCATGTTATCAGTACCTTATAAATTATAAACAGTAACTCACGACCATAATGGAAAGGAACAAACCATTGGAAGGTCGTAGTGTAATTAGGTATTAGTTTATCTTAACTATATAATTACACTAGTACACTTAGAGTGTATTGAGTAGGACCATTTGAGGTCATTTCTTTTATACTGGCTTTATAAAGAAACAAAGACCTCGGTTATTATGGAAGTGTGTACTCTTAATCCTAATATAATAACAAGCACATATATTTGATATTTATTTCTTTAATTTATCAATGGGTGAGATTTAGTTCGATAAATCAATAAGCCCGATAAGTTGGAAAATGATATCACTTATAGTGTGTGTTGTTGATTATAGAAGGAAACTGTGTCCTAGAGATACTAGGTTGATAATGTCCTCAAGAGGAGCTCATAAAGATTGTCATGTTAAACCCTGCAGGTGGACTTAGTCCGACATGATAATAAGGATGAGTGGTACTACTCTTGGACTTAGATATTAATTAAATGAGTTGTCAGTAACTCACTTAATTAGTGGACATTCGATATCTTAAACACAGGGAGACTAACACACTCATAATAAGAAGGAGCCCAAAAATGTAATTTGGGATTGGTGCGGTAGTTCAATAATAGTTCTCTAGTGGAATGAATTATTATTGATAAAATTAAGTTGTGTGTTCGGGGCGAACACGGGATGCTTAATTTTATCGGGAGACCAAAACCAATTCCTCCTCTCGGTCCCTATCGTAGCCTCTTATTTATAGAGTACTATACCCACCTATACCCACCTTCATACCCATGTTATAGGGGCCGGCCAAACCAAGCCTTGGTTCATGGGTGGCCGGCCCTAGCTTGAACCCAAGCTTAGGTGGCCGGCCCTATTTAATTTAAAAAGAATTTTAATTTTAAAATTTTCTTATGTGAAAGATATAATTTATTGAAGAGATTAAAAATTAAAATATCTCTTTTATAAGTCTCTACAAAAGATTAAAGAAAGAGATTAAATCTCTTTCCTTATTTGTAGATTAGAAAGGATATTTTATTTCTCTTCTTTATAAATTATTCACATGTTGAAAAATTAAAATTATAGAAATTTCTTTTTATAAACCAATCATAAAAGGGATAAAAATTATTGGAGAAATTTTTTTATAAAATTTCTGGAGACAAATTAGGAAGTTTTAATTAATTAAAACTCTCCTTGTTTTGTTTTTTAAAGTGGCCGGCCATTGTGTTTAAAAGAAGAAAATTGTTTTAATTAAAATAATTTTTCTTTACATGGCAAAAGAATTAAGGAAATTTTGTAATTAAATTTCCTAATTTGCCTAGGCCAAGGAATATAAAAGAAGAGGTGAGGGTGCCTTCATGGGAACAACCTCTATTATTTTCCTCCCTCTTTTCCTTGGTGTGGTGGCCGGCCATCCTCTACCTTTCTTCCTCTTTTGTGGTGGCGAAACTTATCTCTTGCTTGGAGTTCTTGTGGTGGCGGATACTACTTGGAGAAGAAGAAGAAGGAGAGAAAGCTTGTATCCCTTGGAGTTTGGTTGGTGTTTTGTTCTTCGTCCTTGGTGAAGCTTCTTTGTGATTGGCCGAACCTAGCTAGGAGAAGAAGAAGGTGCTTGGTGGTTTCTCATCTCGGAAGATCGTTGCCCACAACGTCTGAGGTTAGAAGAGGAATACGGTAGAAGATCAAGAGGTTTTTCTACAAGGTATAACTAGTAAATTTTATTTCCATCATGCTAGTTATTTATGGAAATAATACCAAATACAAGAGGCTTACGTTCTAGAATTTTGAATATGTTTTTCGAAGTTGTGTTCTTTTGTTTCTTTCTTTTCCTTGTGATTTGATTGTTCTCTTTGGTTAACCTAAAGTTATTTTAGGAAATTAAATATTAGCTTTCTATTAAAGGTTTTGTCTAGTCGGTGGTGGTTGCTCCCATATCCAAGAAGGTCATGTGCCTCGCCACGTCAGTACTGGGAACCTTTTATGGAAATTAATATTTAATGGAATTAATAACTTAAGGAGACTTGGGTCGAACGTGTTAAGTTCCGCAGGAGATCCAAGTCAAAACCTAAAAGAACAAATAGATTAAGTTTTGGATCAAACGTGTTAAGTTCCGCAGGCGATCCAAAATTTAATTTAAAAGAACACATGGTAGCTAGGAAAAGGTTCAGTCCTTTGTACAAAATTTTTGTACAGTGGAACCTATAGGTTTTCCGAGTAGCAACCAACATTTATAAGGGGTCTCGACCAGCAGCTTCAGAACACAACTTCCAAGCAATCCTTGTGCTGCGTGCTGCTCAATCAACGACCCTGAAGTGCTGTTACGAGTCCACGACGACCAGGAGCTTCGAGATTACGATTCTGTCGTCGGTAAACTTGTTTTTAATTACTGTACTGATTGTAAATCTTGTACTCTTTTTCGTACTTATAAGTGTTGCCCACCGAAAGCGATCAAGGATCGCGGGCCTTCGAGTAGGAGTCGACCTAGGCTCCGAACGAAGTAAAACTATCTGTGTCCTTCTGTGTTTGCATTCGTTACTTCCGCTGCGTATATTTACTTTGGTAGTTTTACGTTTCCGATACGATAAAAATAGCCGCGAGCGCTATTCACCCCCCCTCTAGCGCGATCTCGATCCAACAATTGGTATCAGAGCGGGGTCGTTTTGAATTGGTGCAACCACCTTTCAAAACAAATTTTTCGCAGTTTTGTTTTCGGAGTCGAATTAGAATTTAGCCTTATAGCTATATTCTAATTTTTGTTTCCCTCGAATCGACTTTTGCTCAAGTAGGTGCAACACCACTCGAGTTCGTTTTTTTATTATTCTACTCACTACTAATCCAAGACTCGGTCTTGGAATAGATTTTGTTGTTTTGTTCTTTTAGATCTAAAATGGCCCAACAAGAAGGATATAGCACCGTTCGTCCCCCACTATTTTTCGGAGAAGACTTCGGTATTGGAAGAGGCGAATGGAGATATATCTGAAGATCGATTCGATACGGATGATCATCAAAGCAGGTGGGCCTTGAATGCAAGGTAAGCCTACACCACCGTGAAAATTGGGAGCCAGGCATTTATCAAAAGGTGGAAGCCGACAAAGCCACCTGCACCATCCAATGTGGTCTTACCAAAGAAGAGCTCAACAGTTGGTCCATTCTCCTCCGCAAAAGAACTCGGAAAAGCTCATCGAACTCCACGAAGGCACTGACGACACCAAGGTAAGTAAAGAGATCTTTTACTTAATAAATTATATAATCTAAAAATGAGGCGAAACGGCGAGTTCTCTTCACGCAAGAATACAAGACATCCTTAACTCTCTTCACGGAATTGGCCGGAAGATAGAAAATCGGGACGTAATAAGGTATGCCCTAAACTCGTTTCCAAGGAATACATTGTGGGCATCAATGGTAGATGCCTACAAAGTTTCCAAGGATTTATCTTCTTTAAAACTAGATGAACTTTTAGTGAATTTGAACTTCATGAGCAGGTATTGCGTTGGTTGCAGGTACAAGCCGAACCCGGGAACCGAGACCTCGACGGAGAACCGAACCAGCATCGGAAGCTGAACCAGACTCTGATGATGAAGAAGGTGACATTACAACCGAGCTGGTAAATCTCGTGAAGAAGCTCTACAAGACGAAAGGATTCGACAAAAGAGATCTAAAGAAGGCAGTGAAATCAAAGGAAGGCCCACAAAATACAAAGATGAAGTTTGAAGTTACATGCTACGGGTGTAACCAAAAGGGGCACATCAAAACCAACTGCCCTAACCTGAAGGAGATCAAAAAGCAAAGAAGGAAAAAGGTCCTTAAGGCAACATGGGATGAATCTTCATCAGAGGACGACGACGACGAGCTCGAACAAACGAGTCTACTCGCATTAATGGCCCGGGACCAAATCGTCGAATCCGGATGCGAGAGCGAGTCTGAGGCAGAGTCCGAGCAAAGCCACGGATCCGTATCCGTTTCCGAAGGACCAGACCCCGCTGTAAGTATCTCCCGGTTGAACACTTTAGTTAGCTATTTATTGCGCAAATTAGCTAAGTCAAACCTGAAGGTTAAGTCACTTCTAAAGGAAGTAAGTGTCCTTAAAGAAGTGGCTAACACCAAACCCTTACCTGACCAGAGTCAGACTGAATTTCCAACTCAAGTTCAAAAACTTGAGGAAGAAAATTCAAGTCTAACAAATCGGGTTAAAGATTTAGAAAATACCTTAGAACGGTTTACTTTGGGCTCCAAGAATTTGGACTTGATTCTTGGGACACAAAGAGCCGTCTACAATAGAACTGGGCTGGGATACAAAAGTAAATATAGATCTTATTTATCATTAATAAACAAACAAAGTGTTAAATCAGTCCAAGCATGGGTCTCCAAGTCTAACTTGGTCAATCAAGTTAGACCTGACCAATACTGGGTTCCAAAGGATCAAATATACTACCTCGATAGACCATATCGAAGCCATGATCCAGGGGGAGCAAAACGAAAAACAATCCTAAAAATTTAAAATTCAAAATTCAAAATTAAAAATTAAATTCAAAATTCGAAATTTAAAATTAAAAATTAAATTCAAAATTCGAAATTTAAAACTAAAATTAAATTCAAAATTCGAAATTTAAAATTAAAAATTAAATTCAAAATTCGAAATTTAAAACTAAAATTAAATTTAAAATTCAAAATTCAAAATTAAAAATTAAATTCAAAATTCGAAATTTAAAATTAAAAATTAAATTCAAATTCGAAATTTAAAACTAAAATTAAACTCAAAATTCGAAATTTAAAATTAAAATTAAATTCAAAATTCAAAATTAAATTATCAATTCAAAACTCAAAATTAAAATCAAGTTAAGATATTCAAGAGTCGAAATTAAGTTAACACTGAAAATAAAAATGGAGGATCCAGACTCACTGGCACAACTACCCGGCAGGGTAACTAAACCTAATCTACCCGAAATGGGTAAAACAAGAGTAGATTACCCGGCAGGGTAATTAAGGTTAGATTAAAACGGGCTAGGTTTAACTTGACCCACAGTACTGGTGAAATTTTTGGATGATAGTACGTTAGGGAAGCTTGGGCATCGCATGTCTAGGAAGATATGGCTTCGACCTGGTGCATTTGGCCAAGTGGAACTGACCGAAGCTACCCTTAAATGAATCCTGACTAGTTAGACCAAGGATTGGTATTAAGTTCAATGGGTAGGACTATTTGGAAAACCTCGAAGGCATGGTTACTTTAATGAGCTCCTTGTGACTCACCATAGCCCAGAAGTTTATCCAAAGAATGCTTACTTGTTGAACCCAAAGCCAAACCTGAATCTAACACAAGTTAAACCAAAATCCTGAATTCAACAATAAATCATCTCACATCAATCATAGGATTCCCTGATTGAAAATTTAGATCGGGTGAGATGACTAAGTTTTAAAACTCAAATCTCAAAATTTATATGAAACTCAATTTCAAAATTATTTTAAAACTCAATTTCAAAATAATTTTTAAAACTCAATTTCAAAATTATTTTAAAACTCAACTTCAAAATTATTTTAAAACTTAAATTTCAAAATTATTTTTAAACTTAAATTTCAAAATTATTTTAAATTCAATTTCAAAACTCCTTCAAAATTTATCTCTAACAAGTTTACTTCAATTTAACTATCGTGAAATCCATTAAAACAATTCAACCACTTCCTATGTAGGAATTGGATCAATGGATGTTGGATAGTGGCTGCTCCAGACACATGACTGGAGATAAATTGAAGTTTACTAAACTCACATACAAAAACTTAGGATCAGTTGCATTCGGTAACGAAGGTCAACTTAAGGTAATCGGAAGAGGTAATATCGAACTCAACTCCGATTTTATTATTCGAAAAGTCCTTTTAGTTGAAAATTTCAAGTTTAATTTACTAAGTATAAGTCAATTGTGTGATAGCGGATACTTAGTAACTTTTGACAAAACCAGGTGTTTAGTTAAAAACATTGAAAATCCTGAAATCTTACTTAAGGGACTTAGGATAAATAATATGTATTCAATTAATCTACCAACATCCTCAACAAAGTGTTTTCTAACACAAGAAGAGGAAACTGCTTTGTGGCACAGAAGATTGTGTCACACTCACACTAGACTCATTTCAAAAATGAGTCATAATGGTCTAGTTAAAGGTTTACCAAACCTAAAATTCATTGAAAATTCAATCTGTAATGCTTGTCAACAAGGAAAACAAACTAAGTCAACACACAAATCAACAAATCTTGAAAGAACCAGCTCCTTACTTGAGCTCCTTCACCTTGACTTATTTGATTCACATGGAGCTAAGTCACTAAACAAGAACCAGTATTGCTTAGTAATAATTGATGACTACTCTAGATTTTCATGGGTAAAATTCCTAAAAACTAAAGATGAAACCTATGAAATATTTAGTAACTTTTGTAAATTAATAGAAAATGAAAAAGATACTAAAATTAAAAGAATAAGAAGTGATCACGGAGGGGAATTTGAAAATCATAAATTTACCCAATTTTGTAAAATAAATGGATATCAACATGAATTTTCATGTCCTAGAACCCCCCAACAAAATGGTCTGGTGGAACGTAAAAATAGAACTCTACAAGAAGCCGCTAGAACCATGTTAAATGAATATAACTTAAATCACCAATTGCAGAAGCAATAAATCTGCAAATCATATTCAAAACCGAATTTTGATCAACAAATTTCACAAGAAAACCCCTTATGAACTATATTATCATAAAATTCCTAACTTAAATTATTTAAAAGTATTTGGATGTAAAGTTCACATTTTAAACACTAAAGATTATTTAAGAAAATTCACACCCAAATCTAACAAAGGAATATTTTTAGGATACTCCTCAAACAGTCGAGCCTATAGAGTCTACAATCAAAACACCCTAAAAGTTGAAGAAACAACTAATATAATATTTGATGAAGAAAATAATCTACCAAATATAAATGAGAATGTTGATATTGATCCAAGAAATATAGAAGATGATGAAATTCAACCAAATCTTAATAAACCAGAGGAACCAGCCCCTGACCCACTTATAAGACCAACTAGGGTCAGTACCTCTCACCCATCTGATCAAATTTTGGGTGATCCAAATCTAGGGGTAAGAACTAGATCCTCCTACAGAATTCACAGTCAGATTGCCCTAATTTCTAAAATCGAACCAAAAACAATAGAAGAAGCACTACCTGACCCGGACTGGATCATAGCTATGCAGGAAGAGTTAGCCCAATTTGAGAGAAATCAAGTCTGGGAACTTGTATCTAAACCCTCAAATAAATCAATAATCGATACAAAATGGGTATTTAGAAACAAGCTAGATGATCAAGGCGAAATAATTAGAAATAAGGCTAGGCTTGTAGCTAAAGGATTCAGCCAAGTTGAAGGTTTGGACTATGATGAAACCTATGCCCCAGTAGCTAGACTAGAATCCATTAGAATGTTGTTAGCCTATGCAGCAAACAAAGGATTTAAACTATACCAAATGGATGTCAAGTCAGCATTCTTAAATGGATTTATTAAGGAGGAAGTATATGTAAGCCAACCCCCAGGATTTGAGGACTTAGGATATCCTAATCATGTATTTAGGTTAAAAAAGGCCTTGTACGGACTTAAACAAGCCCCTAGGGCATGGTATGAACGATTGTCAAATCACTTAATATCCAAAGGTTTCAACCAAGGTCAAATAGATCCAACTCTATTTGTAAAAACTATAGACAAAGACATCTTCATAGCTCAAATCTACGTTGATGATATAATTTTTGGATCAAATAACTCTAAATTTTTAAAAGAATTCACTAAATTAATGGAAAATGAATTCGAAATGAGCATGGTTGGTGAACTTAATTTTTTCTTAGGCTTACAAATAAAACAAACTAAAGATGGAATATATATTTATCAAACTAAATATGCAAAGAAATTAATTAAAAAATTCTGCATGGAAAATTCAAAAATAATAAATACACCCATGGCAACCAACATTAACATAGACTCTGACCCTGAAGGCAAACCAGTAGACCCAAAGTACTATAGGAGTGCCATAGGAAGCCTGCTTTACCTAACTGCAAGCAGACCCGACATATTATTTGCAGTTGGTATGTGCGCAAGATACCAGTCTTGTGCAAAAGAGTCACATTTAACCTATGTTAAAAGAATACTTAGGTACATTAAAGGTACTCTAAATATAGGACTCTGGTACCCTAGAACTTGCACCTTTGACCTTCTTGGCTACTCTGACTCGGATTACGCCGGATGCAAGTTAGACAGAAAAAGCACAAGTGGTAGTTGTCAATTTCTAGGACAATGCCTAGTAAGTTGGTCAAGTAGAAAGCAACATTGTGTGGCTTTGTCTACCACTGAAGCTGAATATATAGCCTTAGGTGAATGCACATCTCAATTGCTTTGGATGATGCACACTCTTAAAGACTATCAACTGAACTATCATAACACAAAAATCTCAATTGATAATATAAGTTCCATAAATTTAACAAAAAACCCAATTCATCACTCAATGACTAAACATATAGAAGTAAAGCACCATTTTGTAAGGGATCATGTAGCTAAGGGTGACATTACACTCAACTATGTTGAGTCAAAATCAAATCTAGCTTACATCTTCACAAAACCCTTACCTGAACTTGAGTTCAGCTCACTTAGAAGACAAATAGGAATGTGCTGGGTAGAATAGACAATGTTTGGTTATCATTTGCTTTTAAATTTCTAGGAAAATACTTATTTCAAAATTCCAATTTCTTAGAATTTTCAACATTTGGAACTAGCCTAAGTTTTCCCCTAGAAATCATGTTCCCCTAGATTAAAGCCAGAGCATCTCACAAACACCTAGGTCTACCTTGCTTGTGTTTGAAAAACTTAGAATGGCGTGAGATGCATAGGGTACAGCCTGGACTCAGGAATGCTTATGTTTGTGCATCAATATGAGTCTAGGCGTTAAACACATCATAAATATTAATCAAGTCAAGTCTTCCAGCTCTAGACAAATCTAACTGGACCAAATGGACTTAATTTGACTAACCATGTGAAAGCTACTGCTCTCTAGGCAATCAGCAAGTAGCTAAAGGTTAGACAGTTGGGAAAAGTGTGTTTCAATTTAAGCATGATTATACTTTACGGTTCTAATCAAATTACTTTACCTGATTATTTTAGGGCTCTGATACTTAATCAAATTAAACTTAATAATTTAATTTGACTCATGCTTGGACTAAAAACAAACTCCTACTACTCCCTCTGTCCTAAAAATAAATATTTTGTTAATTTTCTTCACAATGAGTATTCAAAACTCATTTACAGTTTTTTTTCAAAAACTTGACCATGAAATTGAATATTCAACTATTTTTCAAATCTAGTAAACTAATTATAACATTTTAAAGTGACCTCAAATTTTATAACTTCTAAGCAAAACTTTTTATTAAAAACATTTTATTGAAAATTCAAATACTCATATCTTCAAACTTAGTTAATTTTAAGAATATGTTTACTAGACTTAGTTAGATTTTACTCTAAACTTAGCAAAATACTTTCTCAATACAAATCATTTCAAAGAAGAATATATAGCTAACTATTTTCAAATTTGGCAAAATCCAAAATTCAAAAAGCTAAGTAGTTTTGCTAAGAAGAAAACTTATCTTTTTCCCTCTCTGAAAATTTTTCCTTCAGAAAAATACAAATCTACTTTCAAACTAGTTTATTTTTTGATATATGGCAAAGGGGGAGAGTAGATTTAAAGTTAATGGAAAAATCAAAGTATTTAATAAAAGCAGAGAGTAGGTAAATTAAAGTTAAATTCAAAGTATTTGATAAAAGGAGGGCTTTTATTAAGGGGGAGTCTTATATTACAAAGTTAAAAGTTTCCAGCTTAACTGTTATTGCGTTTGAAGTTTATTTACTTAAGCTTGGTTAACTTTATGCAGTTATTACATATGTTGTTTTTCTTAACTTTGAATTCGGGTTGCCATAATCAAGGGGAGATTGTTGGTGCGGGAAGCATCCGACGATCGAACCTAAGTTTTGATAATGGCAAAGGATTCAAAGTTAAGGTGCTTTGTTATCTGACCTTTTGCTGAGTGTTTCAGGAAAGTCTTAGGTTAGGCAGGTAAAACCCTAGGGGTGGTAACCCTAGGTCATAGGGGTGGTAACCCTATGCGGAAAGTCTTGGCAGGTCAAGGCTTCGGGCAAAAGTCCTAGGGGTGGTAACCCTAGGTGGAAAGTCCTGGTGTCATGAACCGGTGAAAGTCTGGACTAGCCGGGAAGCGGATGTTCAGCGGAAAGTCCGAAGCTCGAGTGCTGAGCAAAAGTCCAGTCGATCTGGAGGAGTAGGCGTCGGGTCGACCTAGGGTTTCCAGTGGAAACCCGAAGTCAGACCCGGACAGTCCG
Organism: Zingiber officinale; assembly: GCF_018446385.1. Classification (NCBI taxonomy): domain Eukaryota; kingdom Viridiplantae; phylum Streptophyta; class Magnoliopsida; order Zingiberales; family Zingiberaceae; genus Zingiber; species Zingiber officinale. The sequence continues at coordinate 42,764,575 of NC_055986.1, forward strand.
GAGACTGTCATAATTTCATATTCATACTATTATGTTGTGTTAACTTTGTGTTGCAGGTATCTTTGGATTAACATACTTGCAGGTACCAAAAACACAAAGAAGGACTCGGATGAACAGTGTCCGAGGCGCCTCGGGTGCGAGCCAGGAAAAGGCCAGCGCAGCAGACTGGAGGCGCCTTGAATGGAGATCAAGGCGCCTTGAACCGGAGGTTGAAGGCGCCTTGGATAGGCTGAAGGCGCCTTAAACCAGATAGAGTTCGACCAGGTCCGTGCTGATCCACGCGGGTGACTCGGCTCGTTCAAGGCGCCTTGGTGAACAGTGTAAGGCGCCTTGAACCCCCTTTATAAGGGGTCTCGACCAGCAGCTTCAGAACACAACTTCCAAGCAATCCTTGTGCTGCGTGCTGCTCAATCAACGACCCTGAAGTGCTGTTACGAGTCCACGACGACCAGGAGCTTCGAGATTACGATTCTGTCGTCGGTAAACTTGTTTTTAATTACTGTACTGATTGTAAATCTTGTACTCTTTTTCGTACTTATAAGTGTTGCCCACCGAAAGCGATCAAGGATCGCGGGCCTTCGAGTAGGAGTCGACCTAGGCTCCGAACGAAGTAAAACTATCTGTGTCCTTCTGTGTTTGCATTCGTTACTTCCGCTGCGTATATTTACTTTGGTAGTTTTACGTTTCCGATACGATAAAAATAGCCACGAGCGCTATTCACCCCCCCCCCCTCTAGCGCGATCTCGATCCAACAACTAGCATGCATATTCAAACAAAGAAGCTGAGCATGTCAAATTCTAAGGAAAAGCTAACATAGAGTGTCTCTTGGTGCAGGAAATTCTAAAAACCTGCTAATCCGAAACCATATGAATCTCAAAAGACGTTGAACTAGCATAGAGGGTTGGAAACTAAAATGAAACCCAATGGAAATCCATCTGATGCAAATTAGACATACTATCAAGCTACACGATCCAGTTGCAATCCCAATGGTAGGAAACAAAGGCATCATTAATCAAGGTTAAATCCACTACACCCTTTTTCCTTCCTAAAGGCCACGGCAGGTTCAACAAGGACAAGGAGAAACAAAAACTTGATCTCTGGCAAGCTTAGATTCTGCACAAACAATACTACATGCTCAATCAAACAAAAAACTAGTTCTTGGAATCTCTGTGAAGCCCACGGCAGAACACCCAAAAGCCAAAATCTTCATAGCATAGTTCGGATTCAAGAAACTCGGGAAACAAGGAACGAAACCGAAAGATCGGAGCAACTCCTACCGCAGGTGAGTAGTACTTACTTGCTTCCTTGAACTTACAATCGGAGAAGAGGCCTCTAGGGTTTCGGCTCGCTTCAAATCTCGGCGTTCCTTTGTGTCCGCGTGCTCCCTTCGACGAGAGAAGCTCGGGTCCAAGAGGAGCTCACGACAGTGTCCTTGTCCGACCGCCGGAGGCGAAGCCCGAGCGGCGGCTGCGATTTCGCCCGAGAGGAAGCCGACGCCGCGGGAGAGGAAGGGATCGCGAGATTAGGTCACGGGAAAATAATTCCCTTCTCCCCTTAACTTATCCCTTTTATAACCTAGGTTTAACTTTGCCCTTTACTATGACTCATATATATATCCGCTTCATACATATTAACAAACCACACGTAGCCCAGTTGGTTGGCTGCGTCCAATTAGGTCGGTTTCGGCCGGAGGTCTTGGGTTCGAGTCTCACCTTCAACGGTTTTTGTCACACTTCTTTTCTTTTTGTAACCCTACCAAACGACCTCCAAAAATTACGTAAAAATACTCTAAAAATTCCTAAAAATCTCTAGAATATTTTAAAAGCATTTCCAAATATTTTTATGGACTTTTAGAACTTGAAATAGGGAAAATTGGGTCATTACAGTTGCTCCCATATCCAAGAAGGTTATGTGCCTCGCCACGTCAGTACTGGGAACCAATTATGGAAATTAATATTTAATGGAATTAATAACTTAAGGTGACTTGGGTCGAACGTGTTAAGTTCCGCAGGAGATCCAAGTCAAAACCTAAAAGAACAAATAGATTAAGTTTTGGATCAAACGTGTTAAGTTCCGCAGGCGATCCAAAATTTAATTTAAAAGAACACATGGTAGCTAGGAAAAGGTTCAGACCTTTGTACAAAATTTTTGTACAGTGGAACCTCTAGGTTTTCCGAGTAGCAACCAACAATTGGTATCAGAGCTAGGGATTTGCCTCTGTGTATTTGGTATTAGTTTAATTATGCACATGTCATACATAATTAGGCAAGATAATATATTAGGATGTGTTAACTTTGTGGATGCAGGATCCAACGATTATGGCTTATAGTTTTATGTGTGTGATTGGACCCTTGGACATGTCAAGAGCATTTATATGTGTGTGCATGATTGTATTATAAAATACAGCAGGAGCTGTATTTAGTTTTATTAGGATTTTATTTTTGATCTAGATACATGTACATTCCTTTTATGGAATATAGGATCAAAATTGTAAAATTCTATTTATGTCGCGGATCGAATCTTGCAAAGCGTGGAACCTTCTGAGGACCAGAGGCGCAGCGGAACAAGGAGCAAGATGAATGCGACAGCTAGACCCGGTGGCGGTGGCCAAATATGGCAGCAGCTTGGGATGACAACACACGGAGGACAACCATAGATAAAATCCATGATAGTTGAAAATTAGATTTTCTATTTATTGCTTTTATATTGTGTTGTGTGTGCATGTTAGTATATATGTCTAGTAGGCTAGCATAGTTAAAATTCCTCATTTATAAATAACTAAGTGGGAGAGGGTTTTTTAAGCAAATCTCATGGTCTCCATTACTGGTTTGTAAGTGATGCAAACAAGTTTGTGCGTTAGCTCTGAGTGCTTTCCTCCATATCGGATGAGCTTGTTTGTGGATCACTAGAACAAACTTCCATTTTGGATGACTATAGGAAGTTAATTAAGAGCGTGTGATCTTCCCCATCGGAAGGGGCACAATCTTATTAATAGACTTAGTGTCAAGTAATGGTACACACTTAGGCACGTTTAATAGTATCCTCCCCATCGGAGTCACTACTATTATTCGTGTGACCAAAGGATACCAACTATTAATTTTATTTGTCAAAAAGTTAGGTTGACAAGATAATAAAATTAATGGGTAGAAACCCTCCTTTTACAAATGTTGAATTTGTATACGTCCACACTATCGTGGCATACAAAATTCACGGTGTTTTGAGGTGTTGGTTAATTTAAAATAGTATTGTTTGAGGAATCAATATTATTCTAAATTTAGAGTTCTGACCAAAAGTTATTTGTGATTCTTAGGATGACTTTCAACCCACTGTCCATCATACTTCAACAGAATAGACTTACTAGTCCTAATTACATAGATTGGAAAAGGAACCTGGACATTGTCCTTACTGCTGAAAGCTATAAATTTGTACTGACTGAGCCTTGTCCTGAAGCACTTACTGGTGAATCTACCCAAGAGGAGATTGAATATCATAAGAAATGGGTAAAAGCAGATGAGATGGCGCGGTGTTACATTTTGGCTTCAATGTCAAATGTATTGCAACATCAGCATCAAGATTTACCAACAGCCTATGATATTATGAACAATCTCAAGGAACTCTTTGGTCATCAGGATAGGGCTTCTAGGCAAGAAGCCATGAGAAAGATAATGACAGCCACCATGCAAGAGGGTACTCCTGTGAGGGATCATATCCTAAAGATGATGACTTATCTGAACGAGATGGGGAAACCCAGATCGATATGATCCTCCAAACGCTACCTAGAAGTTTTGAGCAGTTCCGCCTGAACTATAATATGAATAAGAGGATTTATTCATTAGCGGAACTACTGACAGAACTTCAAGCAGCAGAAGGATTATTTCGTCACAATTCTCAAATTCACTATACTGAGAATGGTTCTACTTCTAAACCGAGAGGAAAGAAGAAGAAGAAACAAGCTGGCTCAGCAAAGAAAGTGAATAAATCTCAGAGTACATGATTTAAAGCTGGAGTGAAGAAGCCGAAGGGCAAGTGCTTCATCTGCAAGCAGTCAGGGCATTGGAAGGCAGACTGTCCTCGTAGGAATCAGAACAACAAAGGTATATCTCATGCTCTAATTTTTGAAACATGTTTAGCGGTGTTATCTACCAGCACCTAGTGTGTAGATACGGGAGCCACTGATCATGTCTGCAATTCCCTGCAGGGGTTCCAGGAAACCCGACGACTAACTGAAGGAGAGATTACCGTCTACATGGGCAATGCTACTAAGGTGGCGGCTATTGCAGTGGGAGACGTCTACTTATCTTTTAGTAGAAATAGAAATTTGGTTTTAAGAAATTGTCTTTATGTACCCAGTTTTAGAAAGAATTTAATTTTAGTTTCTAAACTGTTTTTAAATGGATATTCAGTTTCTTTCAGTAACGATGTAGTTATTAAAAGAAATAAAGTGATTATCTGTTTTGGTGCATTAGTTGGCAATTTGTATACTTTAAATCCAATTTCTTCCACAAAGCAAAACATGGAAATTTATAACTCATCTTCTAATTCTAATAAGAGAAAAGAACCTTCGGAAATGAACCAAGCATATCTTTGGCATCTAAGGCTTAGTCATATTAACTTAAGTAGGATTCAGAGGCTTATAGCCGATGGACTTTTGGGTTCATTAGAGTGGGAAAATTTTCCAACTTGTGAATCTTGCTTGGAAGGTAAAATGACTAAGAGGTCGTTCAAGGCCAAGGGGTATAGAGTCAAAGAAGTGTTAGAATTGATTCATTCTGATTTGTGTGGTCCTATGTCTGTCCAGGCAAGAGGTGGTTTTGAATATTTTGTCTCTTTTATAGATGATTATTCAAGATACGGATACATTTACCTAATGCGCTGTAAGTCCGAGTGCTTTGATAAGTTCAAAGAATACAAGGCTGATGTGGAGAAATGACTAGGTAAAAGTATCAAGACACTACGATCTGATCGTGGTGACGAATACCTCTTAGGAGAGTTTAGGAATTACTTATCAGAGGCCAGGATTCAATCTCAATTGTCTACACCTGGAACACCCCAACAGAATGGTGTAGCAGAACGAAGGAATAGGACTCTTATGGAGATGGTTAGATCAATGATGAGTTATTCAGAATTACCAAATTCGTTTTGGGGATATGCTCTGGAAACAGCAGTATACGTTCTGAACTTAGTACTTTCTAAATCAGTTTTTTCTACTCCCATAGAATTGTGGAATGGGCGAAAGCCCAGTCTAAGACATATTCGGATTTGGGATAGTCCAGCACATGTGCTGAAACCAGATGCTGATAAGTTAGAATCTCGTACAGAAGTTCGCGTGTTTGTGGGGTATCCTAGAGGAACGAAAGGTGGTTTATTTTATAGTCCTAAAGACCAGAAGGTCATTGTTAGCACCAATGCCCATTTTTTAGAAGAAGACTATATAATGGATCACAAGCCAGTAGTAAAGTTGCTTTAGAAGAACTAAGAGAAGACACGTCTACTTTAGTACCAACGGTACAAGATGAAGTACCACAAGAAACTGCAACACGTGTCACACATGATACACAACCACAGACAATGCCTCGTCGTAGTGGGAGGGTTGTAAGGCAGCCTGAGAGATTCATGTTTTTGGGAGAGTCTTCGGACTTGATCCCGGGTAAACATGAACCTGATCCCCGGACATATGACGAAGCACTCCAAGATATAGATGCAGCATCTTGGCAAAAGGCGATGAATTCTGAAATAGAGTCTATGTACTCTAATAAGGTCTGGGAGCTTGTAGAACCACCTGATGGTGTAAAAGCCGTTGGATGCAAGTGGATCTACAAAAGGAAAAGAGGGATAGACGGGAAGGTAGAAACCTTCAAAGCTAGGCTTGTAGCGAAAGGGTACACTCAGAAAGAGGGAATCGATTATGAGGAGACATTTTCACCAGTAGTCATGCTTAAGTCTATCCGGATACTCTTATCCATTGCTGCTCATATGGATTATGAGATTTGGCAAATGGATGTCAAGACAGCTTTCCTTAATGGAAGTCTTGAAGAGAACATCCATATGAAGCAACCAGAAGGGTTCATTGAAAAAGGCAAAGAGCATCTAGTGCGTAAGCTCAATCGGTCCATTTATGGACTGAAGCAAGCTTCAATATCTTGGAACATCCGGTTTAATGAAGTAATCCAGTCATATGGATTTATTCAAAGTCCGGATGAGTCTTGTGTATATAAGAAGTGTAACAGAAACGTGGTGGTATTTCTTGTACTATACGTAGATGATATTTTGTTAATTGGCAACAATGTCAAGGTATTATCAGACGTAAGTGTATGGTTGTCCAAACAATTTGATATGAAGGACTTAGGAGAGTGTGCACACATTCTTGGGATCAAAGTAATAAGGGATCGCAAGAAAAGAATGTTGTATCTGTCCCAAGCTTCATATATAGATACAATCCTTGCTCGTTTTAGCATGCAGGATTCCAAGAAAGGTTTCTTACCTTTTAGGCATGGAATAGCTCTATCTAAAGAGATGTCTCCTAAGACATCAAAGGAGATAGAAGACATGAAAGCAGTTCCTTATGCCTCGGCTGTAGGAAGCCTTATGTATGCAATGCTATGTACGAGACCTGATATTTGTTTTGCCGTGGGCATGGTCAGCAGATATCAGAGTAACCCTGGACAAGGACATTGGACTGCGGTAAAGCATATATTAAAGTACCTGAGAAGGACTAGAGATTATATGCTAGTTTACCAAGCAGACGATTTGCTCCCTATGGGTTACACAGATTCAGATTTCCAATCAGATAGGGACAACAGTAAGTCTACATCAGGTTATGTGTTTACTTTAGGAGGTGGAGCCATTTCATGGAGGAGTGTTAAGCAGAAATACGTTTCGGATTCAACCATGGAAGCAGAGTATGTAGCAGCCTCTGAGGCAGCTAAAGAAGCAGTATGGCTCAGGAACTTTCTAATGGACTTAGATGTGATTCTTGGTTTGCCCAAAATCATCACAATTTATTGTGATAATAGCGGTGCAGTTGCAAACTCGAAGGAACCACGAGCTCATAAGGCAAGTAAACATATAGAGAGCAAGTACCACCTGATACGAGATATCGTGAAGCAAGGAGAAGTTGTCATCGCCAAGATTGCATCAGCGGATAACCTGGCAGATCCTTTCACTAAGGCCCTTCCGGCGAAAGCTTTCGATCGGCATGTGGAGGGAATGGGAATCAGATGTATGGTAGAAGATATGGCAGCTTAGTCATTAGTATAAGTGGGAGATTGTTGGAGTGTATACTGAAAGCCTAAGCTTTTGTAAACATTTTTGTTAAATAAAGAATCACGTTTGGTCAATTTATCTATATTTGTTTGTAGTTGTTCAATTAATTTATATTGTAGATAACATAGTATGTGGTGTCACATATAAAAGATGATGTTATCAGTACCTTATAAATTATAAACAGTAGCTCACGACCAAAATGGAAAGGAACAAACCATTGAAAGGTCGTAGTGTAATTAGGAATTAGTTTATCTTGACTATATAATTACACTAGTACACTTAGAGTGTATTGAATAGGACTATTTGAGGTTGTTTCTTTTATACTGACTTTATAAAGGAACAAATACCTCAGTTATTATGGAAGTGTGTGCTCTTAATCCTAATATCATAACAAGCACATATATTTGATATTTATTTCTTTAATTTATCAATGGGTGAGATTTAGTTCGATGAATCAATAAACCCGATAAGTTGGGAAATGATATCACTTATAGTGTGTGTTGTTGATTATAGAAGGAAACTGTGTCCTAGAGATACTAGGTTGATAATGTCCCCAAGAGGAGCTCATAAGGATTGTCATGTTAAACCCTGCAGGTGGACTTAGTCCGACATGACGATAAGGTTGAGTGGTACTACTCTTGGATTAAGATATTAATTAAATGAGTTGTCAGTAACTCACTTAATTAGTGGACATTCGATATCTTAAACACAGGGAGACTAACACACTCATAATAAGAAGGAGCCCAAAAATGTAATTTGGGATTGGTGCGGTAGTTCAATAATAGTTCTCTAGTGGAATGAATTATTATTGATAAAATTAAGTTGTGTGTTCGGGGCGAACACGGGATGCTTAATTTTATCGGGAGACCAAAACCAATTCCTCCTCTCGATCCCTATCGTAGCCTCTTATTTATAGAGTACTATACCCACCTTCTATACCCACCTAAAGGGGGCCGACCAAGCTAGCTTGGGAACCAAGCTAGGGCCGGCCTAAGCATTGTTTAGGGTGGTCGGCCCTAGCTTGAACCCAAGCTAGAGGGGGCCGGCCACATTAAATTAAAAAATAATTTTTAATTTTAATTTTTATTATGTGGAAGATATAATTTATTACAGAGAATTAAAATTAAAATATCTCTCTTTAAAAGATCTACAAAAGATTAAAAGAAAGAGATTAGATCTCTTTCCTTATTTGTAGATTGGAAAGATATTTTATTTTTTCTCTTTGAAAATTATTCACATTTAGAAAATTAAAATTATAGAAATTTCTTTTTATCAATCATGAAGGGATTTTAAAAGGAAATTTTATTTTTTTAAATTTCCAAAGACAAATAAGGAAGTTTTAATTGTTGATTGAAACTCTTCTAATTTTTTTATTTGAGGTGGCCGGCCATGATTAGTTGATTAAGAAATTTTATTAAATCTTTCTTAATTAATTATTGTCAAAGAAAGTTAAGGAAATTTTATTATAAATAAATTTCCTTATTTGCTAAAGCCAAGGAATATAAAAGAAGGGGTAGGGGTGCCTTCATGGGATACAACCTCTATTATTCTCCCTCTCCTATTCCTTGGTGTGGTCGGCCAACATCCTCTCCCTCTCTTCCTCTTTGTGGTGGCCGAAACATCCCTCTTGCTTGGAGTTCTTGTGGTGGCCGGATACTACTTGGAGAAGAAGAAGAAGAAGAAGGAGAGAAAGCTTGCATCCCTTGGAGCTTGGTTGGTGTTTTTCTTCTTCCTTGGTGAAGCTCTTTTGTTTTGGCCGAACCTAGCTAGGAGGAGAAGAAGGTGTTTGGTGGTTTCTCATCTTGGAAGATCGTTTCCCACACAACATCCGAGGTTAGAAGAGGAATACGGTAGAAGATCAAGAGGTCTTTCTAGAAGGTATAACTAGTAATTTTTCCTTTCCGCATCATACTAGTTATTTATGGAAATAATACCAAATAAAAGAGACTTACGATTCTAGTATTTCGAATATGTTTTTCGATGTTGTGTTTTTTGTTTTATTTTTCCTTGTGATTTGATTGTTCTTTTCGGTTAACCTAAAGTTATTTTAGGAAATTAAATATTAGCTTTCCATAAGAGGTTTTGTCTAGTCGGTGGTGGTTGCTCCCATATCCAAGAAGGTCATGTGTCTCTCCACGTCAGTACTGGGAACCAATTATGGAAATTAATATTTAATGGAATTAATAACTTAAGGTGACTTGGGTCGAACATGTTAAGTTCCGCAGGAGATCCAAGTCAAAACCTAAAAGAACAAATAGATTAAGTTTTGGATCAAACATGTTAAGTTCCGCAGGCGATCCAAAATTTAATTTAAAAGAACACATGGTAGCTAGGAAAAGGTTCAGACCTTTGTACAAAATTTTTGTACAGTGGAACCTCTAGGTTTTCCGAGTAGCAACCAACAGATGTAGCCTCCACCTCATCCGAAAATGAAGAGGGAAAGAGCTCAAGTGAATATGAAGAAGGGAGCTCAAGTGAAGGGGGAGGTCAAACATCGGATTCGAACGTCTCGGTAAGTGAGGTATACAACCTTCCTCCTCATGTTTTAATTAAGATCATTAAAAGTACAAATGATGATTTGTTCAAGGCAAAAAGGAAAAATAAAACCTTGAAAAATGACATTTGCATGCTTAAAGAAAAATTAGAATCCATGTCTATTAGGGATGATGATATGCATGCTTCTTCTACAAGTTCATATGATTCATGTTTAGAAGAGGAAAATAGGAAATTAAGGGAAAAGGTAGAATATCTTACCAATGCCCTTAGAAAATTTGAAATTGGCTCTAAAACCCTAAACATGATTATTGGGAGCCAAAGGGCAAGTTTTAAGAAAAATGGGTTAGGATTCAATGAACCCAATAATGAAAAGACCTATCATTGTCTACTTGCTAGGGGGCAATCAAAAACCAAGACCATAGATAGAAAATGGATCCCCAAGGAATATTTGGTAAACCCAATTAAGAAGAACCTCTATTGGGTACCAAAATCAATCCTCAAGGGTTAGAGGATTTTGGATCAAGTCAACTATGATAATCATAATTCAAATCCTTGAAAAATGGTTGACTTCAGACCTTAAGAGGGGGCACTTAGCCTTGATAGAAAATCATGATCAAAAGGGCTAAGTAGAGGTTACCTCTATCTCATAATGATTTGCATTATTTTCTAACCATAAATGTGAGATATTAGGATGATACAAATAATTCACTTATAGTTATGGCATTTTGATGAGTTATGTGATGTATCAATTTTTAGTGATCATAGGCCAACTATGGGGAAAGCAAATGTTTAATTAATGGACATCTTGCCCATAGATCATAGTTGGACATTTCAAATATTTTGAAAACAATTCTATGTTTCATTTACAGTGCGTAGTTATTTTGAAACATATGAATTCAAAACTAAGGTTTAATTTGATACAAACTTGAGTGTTTTTTAATGTGTTTGAGTTTTTATCAAAACTTCAAAAATATGATGAATTTCATGAAAACATATTTTTCCTTGATAAAGAACATTATAATAAATGTGTGTTCAAAATTTCATGATTTTTCAAATTTTCTAGAATTTTCTATGCATTTCTGAAGTTGGTTGTAAAATGCTGAAATTCGATTTGGTTTGTGCCAGTCGACTGCGACAGTTAGCAGTCGACTGGTAGCTGTTTTCCAGCACTTTCATGAGCTGGTTTTGGGTATTTTTAAGTCCACATTGATACCATAGTATGTATACATGTTTGGTACAATTTTTGATGGTGTAAAAGGGGGAGAAATGCAAAGGTTTAAGTTAAAAACCAAACTATGTGCAAAACTTGAAAATTATGGTTGAGAGCATATGTTAAGGGGGAGCTTGGGTATTATGCTTCATGTTTACATATTGCTTCTAATTTTCATGTTGATATTTATGTCTAACTTAAACATATTGCCACACATCAAAAAGGGGGAGATTGTTTGTGCAATCGACCTAGGTTTTGATCGGTACGATCATAGTTTTGATGTGTGTGTCAAAGAATTTAAGTTATGTTCACCCTTGTATCTGATATGTGTATTTGAGTTATGCAGGTTCGCAGGATACACATGCGACTCAAGTTGATGGCTTCGGGTCCGGTGAAGGATGAAGCATCCGAGGGACCGTGGACAAGGCAGCGAGGACAAGGGCCGAGGGAAGTAATTTCGAGGCATACGCGAAAGATGGCATTGGGGACGAGCCGCAGGCTTGAATGCATCCGAGGGATGAGAGCCAAAGAAAGTATGCTTGAAGGTTCTGTTAAAGCTGCAAAGGAAGCGTCAAAAGAGTCGTAAGGGTGAGGGTACGAGTGCACGAGAGATTGTACTCGGAGTAAAAGCATAAATTTTAGGGTTTACTGTAGCAGTACTGTAGCAGTCGACTGCATGTTTTAGCAGTCGACTGGTGCAGTCGACTGGGCGCGAACAGAATGGTTCTGTTCGTTCGGTCGGTGTGGATCAGTCGACTGCAAGTTTTAGCAGTCGACTGCACCAGTCGACTGCTAGTTTTAGCAGTCGACTGGTAAATGACCGTTGATGCTAGAAAGTGTTGGTCCCTTTGGAGGCCGGCAAGAGGGGAGGGGTGAATTGCCCTACAAAATTAAACTCGAACCTTTCTCGGATTTTCAACTATATAACATAAACACTTGTAATAAAAAGTAGAGACTAAGTAAAGAAATCATACACCAGAGATTTACTTGGTTTGCAATCAGAGGATTGATAATCCAAGGAAAGTAAGCGCACTATGATCTCCTCTAGGCGGAGAAGCCTCTTTACAACGTTGACAGCACAAATGAAAAGAACACAACTGAAAGCAGAGAAAGAATTGATTACAAGTGAGTTAAACTGAATGTGCAGACCAGTACTATATTTATAGTACTGGTCCGGGCGCCTGGAAGGAGTTCCGGGCGCCCTGGAGGGGATAAAATTCTATCCCCAACGATCAGATCGCGTTTGACACGATCCTGGTCAAAATCATGCTCCGGGCGCCCCGGAGTAAAAAGTCAACTTCGGTTGACTTTTTGTCCTGGATCACTTCTCCGTCAAGTCCCAGTCTCAGTCCGGGTCTGTTCGCTCCGGCTCCGCTAGCTTGGGTGATCTCGGCCTTCCGGAATAGGGCTCACCCGAACCCATGTTCCGGCCTTCCTTCCCGGTTTCTCGTCCCTCGAGCGCCGCGCACGCTCTTCTCGTCCACCGGTGTACTCTTCCGCGGACACCTCGTCCCTCAGACGCACCGAGCCCGTCGGCTCTCTCCCGTGCCGTCCTTCTCGCTAGCCGCGTCTTCCACTCGACTTCCTGTGTTCCTAAGCTCCTGCACACTTAGACACAAGGGTTAAACAAACGCAGGACCTAACTTAGCTTGTTTGATCACATCAAAACACCTTGGGGTTCCAACAGAAAGTAGCTGTTGGCTACCTCTAACGGTAACACCAGTCGACTGATGGTTTTGCCAGTCGACTGGTGCCGAGATGAGTTGATATGATGATCAACTCTCTCCTCTTATTTAAGGGAAGCTTTGGGGCTTGAAGGAGGTTACTCATGCTTGTTGAATAACTCTTTGTCATTGCCCAAAGCTTCCAAGCCTACTCTCTTCCTCCTAAACCTAAGTTCATCATTGTAAAAGAGGAAGAGATCCTTTGTGAGAGGTTTGCTCCACCGAGAAGGAGAAAGCTCTAGCCGGAGATTGCCGGGGATTGATCCACCGAAGGATCAAGGACTCGTCCACCTCAAGGACACGCCGTGGAGTAGGAGCAAGCAATCTCCGAACCACGTTACATCGAGCTTGTTAGCGATTTGGTATTCTTTCTTTATTGTTTTCATTAGTTAGTTGTATTTCCGCGTGTGCACTAATCTTTTGTAGAGAAGAAAAGAAGTTGGGGGTGACCTAGCTATCCAACCCACCTTCTAGCCGGCCATCGATCCCCTACATTGATAACCTAAAATGGGTGAGATGGAAAATTAGGAAACTATAAAATACCTATTATGTTTTTATATATTACATGCTTGGACTCTAGGACCCTAGGGATTTATTTTGGCATTAATTAAGGGGGAGTGAGTGGAGTCAAGCCAAGTTTTTATTTAACAGTTAAACTATTTGAAAAGTCAAAGCAAATCCAATCATTTTTATCCAGAAAAATAAGATTTTTAATTAAGCTTTAAACTGTTTATTATCTTAACTAATCTTTTATCAATATCTTTTTAAAGCCAAGTTATTTTTCAGATTTAACTAAGTATTTCAATTTTAAGGCTTTTTGAAAATTTAGCTAAGTTTCTCTTCAAAAACATTTTCAAGCTTACTAAGTAATTTTTCAAAACTATTTCAAAATTAGCTAAGTTACTCTTCAAAGTCAAGAATAGTTTTTCTTAGCTAAAGTACGTTTCAAACTTAATCCTTCTCAACAATTTTTCCCTTTACACATGTAATGAATCTTCTAATTTCACTTAGCTAAAAAATTTTACAGAAAAATCAGTTCTAAAAAGCTAAGTGTTTATCAAAAATTTTTCCTCTATTTAAAAGTTTTTTTCTAAGCTAAACTTTTCATCTATCTTCTTAAAGTTATTATGGATAAAAAATTATTATTTCTCAAAACAAGCTAACGCTTATACTCAACTTATCCTTTACTCTTTCGTTTATTTTTGATATATGGCAAAGGGGGAGAGTATAAGAAAGTTTAAGAAAATTTAAGAATAGAATTTTTTTTTGAATTCAAGGGGAGTTTTTGTTAAGGGGGAGTCTTTATACTTAAGGCTTTTACTAAGGGGGAGCTCTGCACTTAATTTAGCTCTGCACTTAATGTTATGCTTGGCTTTTCATGCTTATCTTTTTATGGCATTATTTTCTTAACTTTGAATTTTTGTTACCATAATCAAAAAGGGGGAGATTGTTGGTGCGGGAAGCATCCGACGATCGAACCTAGGTTTTGATAATGGCAAGGGCATTCAAAGTTAAGATTCCTTGCTATCTAACGCGCTTAAAGGAGATTGCAGGAAAGTCCTAAGTATTCTTAGGCAAAAGTCGTAGCTACGGTTAGGAAAGGTAAAAATCCTAAGGGGTGGTAACCTTAGGTCCCAGGGGGTGGTAACCCTAGGTGAAGGAAAACCTAGGGGGCGGTAACCCTAGGTCCTAGGGGTGGTAACCCTAGGTGGAGGAAAGCCCTAAGGGGCGACAACCTTAGGTCCTAGGGGGTGGTAACCTCAGGTGGAGAAAAATCTTAGGGGGCGGTAACTCTAGGTCCTAGGGGGTAGTAACCCTAGGCAGAAAGTCCAGGCGATTTGGAGGATCAGACTGGCATCAGGTAATCTCTCCTGAGGGGAATAGGTGAGGACGCGTTCCCCGGAAGAAGAAACAATAGGCGTCGGTTCTACCTAGGGTTTTCGGTCAGAAATCCGAAGTCAGAACCGGACAGTCCGAAGACTGACAAACTTAAGCTTCTTATATATTCTATTTTGTTCTAACTCTGTTTTGCAGGAAACTAACAGTTTTGCGCAAGGCTAGAACTGACCGCGATCGGTCGACCGAACCTTAGGATCGGTCGACCGAACCCCCAAGCTAGCATATCAGAATCCCAAAGATTGGACCAGACTCGACCAGAGGATCAGTCGACCGAACCTTGGGATCGATCGACCGAACCAAGGATCAGCGACGATTGGATCAGGCCAGGTTGATCGAGTTAGAGAAGCAGATCGGTCGACCGAACGGCGGGCTCGGTCGACCGAACCCCGGATAAGACTTGACCAGATCGAAGCGGAGCGAGCGGATCGGGCGGATCGGATGAGGAGGAGATCGCCTGATCGGTCGACCAAACCAGGGGATCGGTCGACCGATCCGCCTCGGGTCAAAGTTGATCCCAAACTTTGAGGATCTGGATCAGATCCATAAAATCTATAGAAGGGGCTTCAGGCTGCAGCTTCAAATGACTCTCGAACCAGAACTCAAGTGATCTTCTAAAGTTGTGCACTGCTCCGAAGCGTCTCGACACTCCGACGGACAACAATTCGCTTCTACATCTTTTTGTACTGTCGGTATAAGCTTATTATTCAATACTTGTATTACATAATTGTAAAAAGATTTTTCGGATTGATAGTGATTGCCCACCGAAAGTGATCTACGATCGCGAGCCTTGGAGTAGAAGTCGCCCTAGGCTCCGAACCAAGTAAAACCTTGGTGTCCTTTGTGTGTGCTTAGTTCGTTTATCATTTCCGCTGCTTTGACTCGAACTACTTACGAATACCAAAATTGTGAAAGCCACGAGCGCTATTCATCCCCCCCTCTAGCGCATCTCGATCCAACACCTAGGCGGAGATATCCCTAGGTAAAAAGAAAAACCCTAAGGGGTGATAATCCAAAATAAATAGGAAAATCCTAGGGGGAGATAACCCTAGGTACCTAGGGGAGGTAACCCTAGGTCTTGGAGAGGTGAACTCCAAGTGAAAGTTTTGGTGAGTAAAGTCAAGTGGTAAAAATCCTAGGGGGTAACCTTAGGTAGTAAGAAGTCTTAGAGGAGTGAAATCCAAGCAAGGTTGATCGAAAGGCCGACCGGACTAGCGGATCTTAGTAAACCTAAGTTTAGTTTTACCATAGTATTTTGCATTATTATTATTGTTATTGGCTAATTTAGTATTGCAAGAAAAGTCTTAGTTGATCAGGCGATCAGACTAAGCAGAGAAAGTTCAAACAAGTCTAGAGAACCAAATGTTTGACAAGTAGGTTGAGGTAAGCAACTAAAGTGGAGCGACGACGAGGTCGTGTCCCGAGAAAAGATAAACCTAGGTCTCTGGTCCAACTAAAGAAATCAGGAGATTTTCAAGTTGAGATCAAGACAAATCTTACTGTCTTTTCTTACTCATGTAGCATTATACTACTGTGCTAACTTTGTGTTGCAGAGATACTTTTTATACTGTGAAACTAACTCTGTTTTGTAGAATCTAAAAGGATTAGTCGACCGAACCTAACTCATGTGGCAAGGTTCAGTTAGTGCAGAGCAAATTTGAAAGTCTGGCAGATCGATCAATTGAACACAAGGATCGGTCAATCGAACCTAATTTGGTAAACACAATGGGAGAGATTCGATCTCGATAAAGTTGGAAAATGTAGAGATCGGTTGACCAATCAAGGTGATCAGTTGACCGAACATTAAATGACATTAATGGCGTGGAAGATCATATCTCAGTTAAGAAGGAATTTTCAGTAATCAGTCGACCGAATATCGAAAATCACAATATCGAACGGATCGGATTGAGGCAAACAAGGAAGGGTGCGGAGTTTAGTCAACCAATAGGAGGATTAGTCGACTGATAGGTTCAATCAACGGAAGGGTTTTTCAATGGACCGAACGAAACCTATAAAAGAAGGCCTCGAAGCTCGAGCCAAAATAACTTTTGGATTATGATTCATTTTGTCTTTATTGTGTAACTTTATGATCTTCTTCCTCTCTGTTTGTAACTACTCTACACTTCAACTCAATGTGAAAGCTACAACGCCAAAGAGCTCCAATGAACTTCATCTTATATCTTAATTATCGGTACATTTACTTGTCGCTTGCATAATTTCTTGTAAACATTATTGTACAAATTACCTCTTATCGAAGATTTCAGAAAGAGGAAGTTTAGTAGATTACTCAATTGTACAATCAAGAATCGTGAGTCTTAGAGTAGGAATTGACATAGGTTCTAAACCAAGTAATCAACTGTGTATCCTGTGTATTACTTTTGCTATCTTATTCTGTTGTTTACTCTGATTCAATTTTACGATAAAGAAAAGATTTTTAACGAACGAGATTTGCCCCCTCTCTCGTCTTTCACGATCCGACATGTTTTTCATAGCGGAGTATGTGTACTGTGTGGATCCTTAGATTAATCATCTCAAGAAAGTCGAAATCAAGTAAAATCTAAGTGTTAGTATTGGTGAATCTTCGTTTCAAGACATCCACTATAAATCATCATCGACGAAGCAATTAAAACTATTCACCCCACCCCACCCCCTAACTTCCAAAGTGCCTTAACATTTGTAACTATTTGTTAATGTAAATCTCAAGTAGCATGAAGATATCCACACACACTTGGGTTCGGGCTCTAGAGTCCTCAGCTTCCAAGTGGCCAAGAAATGGGGCACTTCGACTAGAGATACACATGTACTCAGGCTCAAGCTCCCGAGTTCTCAAGTACTTTGGCACTTAGGCAATTAGATAGATCAACAAGTCAACAACTCAGCTTAGCTCGACTAAGCACAACCAAATGTAACCCATATACTGGATAATGATGATTAGACTAGATTGGAGTGGAACTACTAGGCGTCCTGCGAACCTGTATTATAAAATTTATAAATTACTATAGTATCAATATATTTGAATATATATTTTTAAAAATATATATAATTATGTTTTATTTAAAATAATAAATAAATTTATTTTTAAAATGCATATGAAATTTATTTATGAATCTAATTTATGATTATATATATATATATATAAACGAGTTTTGATATTTAACACCTTAAACTTCACCGGGTCAATTTAGCACCTTCTTATAATTCCTGACTTTTGATATTTATTATTTTTATTTTTAATTGTTGCTTTTAATATTATTAATAAATACATACTATTGATAAGTAAAAAAAGGAAAAGCAAAGAACGAGGACAATCAACAGATCCTTTTCTAATTTCAGCCAATATACATTCATTTCGACCACAGAAAATAAGCTAAATTTAAACCCACCACTCCAAATTTTCATTATATAAATAGGACCCCTGCAACCAATCCTACCCCACCCAGCCATTTTTTCCTTTTCCTCTCTTAAATAATTTTTCCTTAACTTAATCTTCATTGACGATGGAAGCTGCTAAGCTCTTCGCCGCCACCATGATAGGAGTCGCCGTGGCCTCTTCGTTGGTGGCGGCCGCCGACTCCCCCGCCGCTGCCCCTGGCCCCGCCTCCGGCGCCGTCGCCTGTGCCCCAACTGCCGGAGTACTCGCGGCCTTCTCTGCCCTCGTCGTCGGCTACTTCATCCATTAAACAACACGGCTATTCATTAATCGAATGTATTCTTTTAATTAAATTGGTGATATTAATTATATGATTTATTATTTCTCTAAGTGGAGTTTTGTTTGATGGCTATTGTTGACATGTTCTTGTAATGTAACTTGATTGCAAGTGGTGTTGATTGGATATATCGATAGCTCATCGATCAACTTACTAGCTTGACACAGTTGGATGATGGTTCGACGACTTAGTGGCTAACTTTACGCCTTATAATAGATGGATAGCCAGCTTGATTTGCCATGGATTCTATTGCTTCTCTTTACTATTCGTCTTGACTATATGACATCGCTCACATTAATCTTACCCCATGCCTAGCATATCCTAATTAGTTAACCTCTATGTGCACGTCAAGGTCTATCATGGCACTTTCTTATTTTTTTCCCATAGAGGATGTTGAAAGAAAGATTATTGGTGTCCTATTAGGCTAGTGCTTAAAAACAAGACCAAACTTGAAACCTTTGAAAGGAAAGACCAAATGTATTGAATTCCAAATCGTGTTTCAAACACTGTTCTTAAGGCTTTATTTAAATACCAAATATCCTCTAAAATTAGATGAAATTAATTGCTTAAACTTTACATTGAGTAAGACAATTCAGAAACCAAAGGAAAGGAGAGCAAGAATGTGTCTTATTTTTCATCCGACTTAGTCTTTTTATAGACAATCAAGCCCATCATGATATTGAAATGGCCTAAAGTCATGACTTTTTCTAAAAGTCACAACTTTTCCTTGAAGTCTTTTCATTTATTTAAAATATCCAACAATCTCCTACCATTTAATTTTCAATAATTGAAAATATTTTATTCATAAATTACAAAACACATCTTGATAATTTATGCATCAATAATGGTTTCTTTCGATTGAACCACTATCTTAGTGATGGTTTCTTATAAGTTTGTAAATCATTTTGGTAATTAGCTTTGAATAAAAAGTTTATGTAATAAACCATATGAACCATCATACACAAATTCACTTCTCTCCAATTGTAATAAAAAAACATATACTTTGTGTAATGCTATAATCCTTTCATGTACGTGTCAAAGTTTAAGTCCAAAATTTTAATGGATAATTAAATCCTACATTCATATAGATAAGTTCTCAAATGTCCTCGCCATTTGTGACATTTTATGAGACTTGTTAAGAATCACTAAGTTCATCCTTACTTTATTAGTAGGAATTTAAACACTTTGATAATAGCTTTCCAACCTTTGTCTAAGGTACTTTCACCCCATTGAATCCAAGACTAAGCACTCCTTTTACCATTTTTTTTAATCAAATAAATCTTTGATATGGCATAGCATCCAATCTATGTAAAAGTGTAAAAAAAAAAATTAAAAGTTTGAAGATATATGAAATAGATCATAAAAAATAAATTAAAAAAAACCTTATCCAAGATGGATGAGGGGGAATAGAAATTTATAGATAAGGTAAGTTGCTTACTCCTATCAATTTGATAACATGTATATAATTAAATTATATAAACACTAGACTTATAATTGGGCAATTAAAGTGATGGTATGATCTTGGTGATACGACATGCCAAAATATGTTTTAAATACGCCAAGTAAACATGACATTTCAAGCACCATTAAACAATTCAAGTATGAAGTACAATCTATTAATCTAATTATCCACCTCATGCAATTATAAACAAACTAATCAGACTACTTGGTATGAGGAAATTGTAATAAATGCAACAACTCTCAAGGTAAAAACTAATCATTCTTCACTCATTCATGAGTCTCCCTAAACCAATCTAAAAAGATGAAAATATGTATTTAGGAACCTAAAATAAGTTGAGTCAAATTGAATTTACTAAGTGCTTTAAGCGAATCCATTTCTTATCCACCTTCTTAGAAATCCTATTCCTGATGAAAAGAATCCATTTTATATTTTCTTAAATTGACCTCTATCAATTAAAAAAGTATACATTTTCCTCTTTCAAAAAAGAAAAATTAAATGTAGGCTTATTTAATTACATAGTATATTAAATAAGACTACTTGATTATTATGAATCTAGTGATTGATATGCTTAAAGTATTAGGCATCTTACTTTTAGTATTCTAGACATTTGAGAATAACATGAAGTGGAAAGTGGGGTAATTAAGAGTACTCTAAGGGTAGGGGTAGATTTTGGTCCATGCGACAACTAAAACCTCCTACCTAAATAAAATTTTACTCTCAACCATATCTCATTCACTATGGTGTCGACCTCTATCATGCATTAGTGTGATGCATATTGCGGTTAACCATAGATGCAGACGAAACATGGGCTCCGACTTTCATATCATACATTGGCATGAATCATAGGCGCACATGGTCAACACCTTGACATTTACTTGGTGAATGATGTATCTTCTTATCACATAGTTCTTTATATATTTCATGCAGGTGATGTGAGATTCTACGGTACATGTGATGCAATAGTTATATATGCTTTGTAGTTTTTTCTCAGTCTACATTTATTTGTATGGTTGCTTGGTCTAGGGACTCTTTGAGAGGGTTGAGCTTGAAAACCAATCTCAGATCATACAGTTAGTTTGAGAGAGCTGAACTTAAATCAGTAAAAGAGAAGTTAGATGGTTTAGTAAGAAATAAAGTCAGACAATAGGTGCAAATTAAAGTTTGATAAATCAAGACAAAAGGTGACGAGAATACAACTTTCTTTCATAGAGTTGCAATTGTTAGAAAACTGAAACTGAACATCAATCATTTAGAAATAAATGGTGTCACAGTTGAGGGGCAGTCAAAGTTGGTAAATCATTGTCAGGTCACTACAGATAGTTATTAGGAGTGACTTTTAAACCTGAACTCAAGCTTCAGCATAGAGAATTAATAGCTAAACACAAGGCCCTTGCAAAATTAGTGATTCCTTTTTGCTCGGAAACTCAATACCCAATTATACATATATCTCATTGATACCCAAGACACAAGATGATTGTTCACTGGGGAATTTCATACCAGTGGCACTTGAAGCCATCAACATCAAATTAATATCCAAAGTGCTTGCAAAAAGGCTAAGGAGTACACTAGCTCAGTGATCGGCGATTTGTAGTATCCATTCATGAAAATTAAGGGGCTAAGGATTGTTTTATCGCAACCACTAAATGCATTTAGCACATAAAACGAAATCTAAATTGGGACTCATTGATCATCATTTTGAAGTCACATGGATAACCTCCAAGATGGATCAAATGGATACACAAAATTATCACAACTTCTTATAGTTTGACCACTTGACAATCAATTAGGTCCTTGAATTAAAAATACAAATGGGCTTAGGCAAGGAAATTGATTATTACTTTAGAAAAAATATTCTTTTAAAAATGGGCAGACTTGTTGTAATTAACAATGTATTAAGCCAGCAACTTACATACGATGCATGTGTATATTAGATTAGAGCAAGACTCTTCAAAAAGGGGCAAAGGAGAGGTTCATCCTCAGGACATCACTTGATGGCATGGCACAAATGTCTTATGCCCATTGAGTTAGGAGGTTTGGGCTTTACCTACATAAAATATAGCAATCAAGTATTTGGCTAGCCTGATATTATCATCACTATTTAGTGATTCAATTCAATAAAAAATAGCCTTACCTCTAGAGAGATATTGCTTTTCTCATAGAATGTTTGTTAGCTTCATAGTAACTTCAGTGAACAAGCACAATGTTCATCTATGGCAGCGACGCAGCCAGTGGCGGATCCAGACAAAAAAAGAAGAGGGTGCTCAAAGAAGGGAGCTGGAGCTTGTCTTCCTTCTTGTTACCCCTCGGATTGCAGCAGTGAAATTTTCTAGGAGCAAGGGGTGCTCAAGCACACTTCCGCTCCCCCCTAGATCTGCCATTGGACGCAGCTGCTGCAAGCTGAGGCACAAAGGATGCCAGTGCATGTTGCCTAGTGAGGAAATGATCTCTTGGTGTATGGTCGTTTGTGAACTGGCTGCCTAGCAAGGAATCGTTACTCCTTCT
Organism: Zingiber officinale; assembly: GCF_018446385.1. Lineage (NCBI taxonomy): Eukaryota > Viridiplantae > Streptophyta > Magnoliopsida > Zingiberales > Zingiberaceae > Zingiber > Zingiber officinale. The sequence continues at coordinate 42,786,835 of NC_055986.1, forward strand.
TGCTTGTTGCAGAGAGAGAAGAATCAGGAAGAAACCTTGCTGTTGCGGAAAGGAAAGAAAAGAATCAGTGCTATGGAGAGGGAAGAAACCTGCTGCAGAGAGGAAAGGAAAAGGATCGACTGCTCTACCGAGAAGGGAATGTTTAGGTTAAAAAGTTAAACAACTTTGATTAATATGGTTATACATATAATGATATTTATAAATACGTCAGTATATGAGATTTAATTTGATAATCTTTTTTAAAAAATTAATTATTTTTAATAAGTGTCATTATAAACTTCTATTCTCATAGTGGCATGGTGTGGTGGCCTGGTGGGCATGTCCATCGACCCAACTCAAGCTCATGAAGGGGAATGACGGCTAATTTGATCCCCTCATCGACCTCAACACACTTAGTGGTGGACTTGTCCTTTGATGTGCCACATTGTCTGACCTCAACAAGCAGACACGTGGTGGACTTGTCCATTAACTTCACAATCAACCTCATGGAGGATGACGATGACTTCTCTTAACTCTCATAGATTGGTGATCCGATGATAAAAAGGATGGAGCCTATCGGCAGGAGGTCAACATCCTGTGGGGTCAATCGGCGGGAGATCAACATCTTGTGGGGTCGAGCGGTAGGAGGTCAAGATGGTCAACACCCTATAGGTGCCCGACCGGACGAATCATCTTCCCCGATCGACGGAAAGCCGACCTGGCATCTCGATAGATCGGCTCGACTCGGGCCCGAGCTCATGACGCCCGACGAGTGACTAGCATGCTTGACAGCAGGGAACGAAGGCTGAGCGATCTTCAGCTTGACCGACCGGCAGCACCAGGGCCTTCGTATGATTGGCTGAGCAGATGTCCCGCTCGGCCAACCGCGACGTTAGCCGAGCGGTTCTTTCGTCCGGCTTGATATGAGACAAAAGGGGCAGGTAACTCTATCTTCCTCGAGACAAGTGTCGCCGATAGGCAGCATGGTAGGCGACCGGATCAGACAGAGAATCGTACGATGGAAGTTTCTGCTGTCACGTCAAGGATATGCTCGCGCTATTGAGGTATGGCGTCAGACACGCTTTTCTGACACACTCATTACATGTATGCTTTGAGAGGCGTGCATGTCTCGGTAAGTATGCACGCGCCTTCAGGGAACCCTATATAAGGACCCCCATACTCCAAGGGAGGTATGCGCGATTCATCACTGTAGCTACAGTTCTCGTCATTCTACTTCGATTTCTTACTGCTAGCGGCTGACTTGAGCATCGGAGGGTCGTCGCCAGGAACCCCTTCTCGGTCCGATTTTGTGCTTGCATGTCCTCGTCGAATGTCTATGTCACTCACAGGGCTACGCGGAGTCAACGAGAGCACCACGTCTCCAACGACCGTCGACTCAACGCTCGGACAGGATCAAATTGGCGTCGTCTGTGGGAACGCACCTGAATCCGAGCCGAGAAGATAGAGGAAGTTGAACATTCACACACCATGACGCTCTCTCCAGAAGAACTCGACATGCTCATCCAGGCGCGAGCGGCAAAAATAGTGGAGCAACAGAAGGCGCAAGCCAAGCGGCTTGCGCAACAGGTCACCTCGGCATCCAATGGCCGAGCGGCGTTGGAAGATCGACCGGAGCAGTTTTCTACCTGGGCGCAGAATAAGGGGCAGACCGACAAGCCAGGAGAAGTGCCGCCTGCCCCGATTCCATTCCATAGGGCTCTGTTCCAGCGATTCTGCAAGATCCGCTCCCGAGGCACTATACCCCCCTGGCGATTGGAGAATACAGTGGAACGACCGACCCGGACGACCATCTCGATAAGTTCGATAACGCCGCTACTCTAAATCAATACACTGATGGAGTTAAGTGTCGGGTCTTCCTCACTACCCTGTCCGGCTCGGCGCAATGATGGTTCCGGAGGTTGCCGAACGGATCAATTCAGAGTTTTAAGGACTTCGGAAAGGCGTTCCTCCACCACTTCACAAGTAGCAGGTGTTGGTGCAATCATGCCCTGGAAGTTTCAATGTGTTGACAATTATTTAAGTTTAGGTTAATACGTTGGATCTAACATATAATGTGAGTTTGCAGGAGAAGTTCTTGCAGGTCGGAAGACCGGATGCAAGGCAAGAGAAGTCCAAGAAGGTCGAGGACCGGATTCTTGGCAAAAGAATCCTTGCAGGTCAGAAGACCGGATGCAAGGTGAGAGAAGTCCAAGAAGGTTGAGGACCGGATTCTTGGCAAGAGAAGTTCCTGCAGGTCATAAAGCTGGATGCACAATCCCTCACGTATCATAAATCGATTGGAAAATCGATTTAGACATGGCTGTAAGGCAGAATGCCTCTGGATCGATCAGTCGATCGATTGGAAGGAAGCCAATCGATCGGCCGATCGATTGGGAAGATTCTGTGCAAAGCATAGAGTGCTTCTGGATCGATCAGCCGATCGATTGGGGGAAACCAATCGATAGAGCGATCGATCCAGGAAGCTTCTGTGCAAAGCACAGAATGCTTCTGGATCGATCAGCCGATCGATTGGGGCAATCCAATCGATCGAGCGATCGATCCAGGAAGTTTCTGTACGAAGCACAAAATGCTTCTGGATCGATCAGCCGATCGATTGGGGAAATCCAATCGATCGAGTGATCGATCCAGGAAGCCTCTGTACGAAGCACAGATTTCCCCTGGATCGATCAGCCGATCGATTGAGGTTACTCAATCGATCAGGCGATCGATTCACAGAGCTACGATTTCACGAGCAGAGGTCTAAATCGATTCATGAATTCCACCGATCGATTCAAACTCAAGTGAAGCAATCTAAGCCGTTGATCGTGACGCGATGGTTTCCAACGGATACTTATGAATCGATCCAAATATGACTCCGATCGATTCACGGCGATGGCTACGTGAGAAACGGCTAGTTTTCTCGATGTTTAAAGGGATGGAAGAAAAAGAAAAGAGAAAAAAAAAAATACTGTTCCATTGCTCTCCAAGGTCTCAACTCTCTCAAGTGCTCAAGATCTTCAAAAGGTGCTCAAGTTCAGAATCTCCCTCTCGCTACTTTCACAAATCTCACGCAGCGAAGAAGAAGCCTTTTCTAAAGTCTGTAATATTTCTTTTCTTCTTCATTGTGGTGAGTGTGATTCTTTACTTTGGAGAGGGAGGGTTGTAACTGTGTAAGGTTTCTCCACCTTCGGTGTGATTCCGAGAATGAGGGTTTTTGATAGTGGAAGAGTGTGAGTGGTATGGATCCTTGGACTAGTCACCTCCTTGGGGAGGTGGAACCAAGTAAATATCCGAGTTAGCATTGCCTTCGAGTTTTCGCTGCGCAAAATCAAGTTGATCAAGAAAACGAAGTGAGCCATTCACCCCCCCTAGCTCAACCGATCCTAACAGCAGGCGCTATCAGAAGACGAGCATCAGCGTATTCTCCATGAAGCAGGGGCCTAGAGAGACTCTCCGAGCCTACATCCAACAATTCAACCAAGCGGCCATGGATATCCCGACAGTTTCATCCGAGACCATGATGCACGCCTTTACCCAAGGACTAATTGAGGAGGATTTCTTCCGTTCGCTCATCCAAAAGTCGCCTCGCAATTACGACCATATGCTAAAAGAGGCAAGCGAGTACATCAACGTGGAAGAGGCCCAGGCAGCCAGAAGGAAAGAGATGCCTATTGAACCACCAGCGCTGACTGAAAAGAGGCCACCTATCAGTCACCAGCCCCCTAGAGGGACCCGAGCTGAGGGGGCCCGATAGCATTACGAGGCCAAGCCGCATGTCGTCCAACACGTGGCTGCCGAACGGCCTAGGCCGAAAGGAAAGGTATGCACTCCCATGTTTTGTTCCCTATACCAGTCGGCTAGCCACAACACCCACGATTGTCGGGGGTTCGGCCCATTTGTCTCGCCGACGCCAAGAAACTATCGCCGCCGATCGCCCTCGCCCAACCAACGGCATCGGCACCAGGACGTCGGGCGACGAGAAGTTAGGAGATCATCCGAGCGGCCACATCACGGTGATCAGCCCCGGACCTCTCGCGAGCGAGCTAGACCATCCACACGGGAGGAAGAAAATAGAAGCAACACCGCTCGGGGGGAGATCAATATCATAGCAAGAGGGCCCACCGACGGGGATTCTAACCGGGCCCGGAAGTCGCATACTCGGTAGCTAAGGATCCACGCTGTGGGCTGCAGCGAAGAGAAGGCGAACGGACCCGAGATTAGCTTTGGTCCGAGGGACCTCAAGGGAGTCGAAGTGTCGCACGACGACGCTCTCATCATTAAAGCGGTAATAGCCAATTATAGTATTCACCGCATATTTATTAACACAGGCAGCTCGGTCAACATCATCTTCAAGAAGGCATTCGACCAACTCTAGATTGACAGAGCCGAGTTGTTGCCCATGACAACCCCATTGTACGGGTTCACAAGAAACGAGGTTATGCCGGTCGGACAGACCCGACTAGCCATATCACTGGGAGAAGAGCCGCTCCGGAGGGCGCGTACCACTAACTTTATCGTGGTAGATGCCCCCTCCGCCTACAACGTGATCCTAGGGCACCCCGCCCTCAACGAGTTTCGGGCTGTCGTCTCTACTTTTTGTCAGAAAATAAAATTCCCTGTCGAGGACCAGGTAGGAGAGGTCCGAGGAGACCAGCTAGTAGCTCGGCGCTGCTACGTAGAAATGGTTCTCTTTGAAGCCAGATCCGCACGGAAGACACCCTGGATCAAGGTAAACGCTATAACCGAGAAACCTCCTACTTTAGTTTATGAGGAAAAAGAGAAAGTACAAATTCATCCTTGCCGACTGGAGGCCACCACCTTCATAGCATCTGACCTGAAGGGGGAACAAATGAAAGAGCTCATCAAATGCCTCCAACAAAACCACGATGTCTTCGCATGGTCAACGCATGAACTGTCTGACATTTCCCCAAGCGTAGCTCAGCACGAGCTCCACGTCCGACCATACGCCCGGCCAGTGAAGCAGCGAAAGAGAGACTTCAGTGCCGAACAGAATCAAATACGCGAGGTGCAATTCCCGAGCTGGCTCGCGAACGTAGTGATCGTTTCCAAGTTGAACAACAAATGGAGAGTCTAAATCGACTTTCGAGACCTGAACAAAGCATGCCCGAAAGACTTTTATCCTCTGCCTAGAATCGATCAAATGGTAGATTCAACCACCGGGTGCAAGCTAATATACATGTTGGATGCATACCAGGGATACCACTAGGTGTCGCTCGCCCGCGAGGACCAGAAGAAGGTTAGCTTCATCACGGCGGACGACACCTACTGCTACAACGTGATGTCGTTCGGCTTGAAGAACGCTGGGGCCACTTACCAGCGTCTTATGAACAAAGTGTTCAGGCGGCAGATCGGGCGTAATATGGAGGTATATGTAGATGATATATTGATTAAATCACTCCAGGCTGCCGATCTCTGTGCAGATATAAAGGAGACTTGCCATACGCTAAGGACGTACGGAATCAAGCTCAACCCCCAGAAATGTCTGTTTGGCGCCAAGAGCGGACGTTTCCTGGGATACATTGTGATCGAGCGGGGCATAGAGGCTAATCCCAGCAAAGTGAAAGCGCTACAAAATATGCTACCACCAAGAAACCTAAGGGAAGCACACCGTCTTACCGGCCGGAAAACAACTTTATCAAGCTTCATTTCAAAGTCAGCTGACCGGAGCCTACTGGTGTCGCCCTTTTTGCATGTCACAAGGCGCTCCAAATTAATAAAGATTGGAACTCATTTAAGCTAAAGAAAATGCGTGTAGTAAGGAGTCCCAAGTCGTATTTTTCCAAGGTATACTAGTGAATGTGTGCAAATTCTAGAAGTAGTTTCAATCGAATGTGTGTGCATGTCAATGAATCAATTTCTTCAACTACAATTACAGTAGTAATTAAACTCAACTCAACTACTTTTAGAAACCGAATTAGCATTCAATCCTCAATTGCAATCTAATCCACAATTACACTCTAAAGCTCATTCATGAAAATATTGAATAGAGGTAAACAAACAATTCCTCCAATTAAGCATTCACAAATTACATTTGATCACAGCAACAAAAGGAAAATCCTATACAGATATTAAAATCTAGCTAACTAAATCATCAAAACTAAACAAACTAATGTGAATTAAAGCTTCTAATTCAAAACACAAACTAGTTAGCAGACAAATTAAGAAGTTTATCAAGATCTAACTAAACAATATCAGAACTGGGGTTTCAAGTAAAGAAAACAAAATAGAATTGCATAAGAAAAACTCAAACAAAACAACATGGCAAAATAAGGAATCAGATCTTAGAATCTGAGCATGTTTGAGACAATTCAAAGATAAAATAAAGAAAACCTAATCTATGGCATTCCACAACCCAAAACCTCGCCGCAAGCATTCTTCATCCTGCTGTCAACAGAATTGCCTCAGAGAACGCCCTTGTGGCAATCAGCAACAGATCTCGAACTTCCAACTAATCTAACCGATCGTTCATAGCCTCAGAGAACGCCCATATAGCTCACAATCGGCTGGAGTTTACAATGCACAAGGAAACAGCGCTGTGTTCTAGAATTTGCGACACCAATCGATTGATCAGATCGATTCTGGAGTTGCTGATGGAATGAGGAAACGGAAGAGTCGTCGGAGCCTCAGAGAACGCCCTTGTAGCTCCGGTGATGATGTAAATCGCGGATCGGAGAACGCCCCTGCATCCGGATTGCGAAAATGGACAGAACATCCGCTGCGTGGACTGGAGAACGCCCTTGCCACTGCTGTGACCTCGGACAATGATCGCCGTCAGCTCATAGATTGCCGCCGGTGAAGATCGCTAGCATCTGGATCTGGAATCGGAGAATGGGAGTCTCGGCGTCGCGCGACGAAGAGGATGACACTATAGCACAGAATCGCGAACCAAGCTCAGCTACTGTAGCTTCTCACGCAGGTTTTTAAACCTCCTCAGTTCAGATCCAACGGCTGATATTCATTTGGGCTAGATCAACGGTGGAAAGTCATCCAAAATCCGATCTGAATGTACTGATGTTGATCTAGGGTCTGGATCTACTCTCCTGTAGGTCGGATCGATCAGATCATCACTGGATGGTCCAGATCAGCCCAGTCTTCAATGAACGGTCCAGATTAATCCGGCTGGATCAATGGCTGGATGAACTCAAATCTGGATCAAAACTTCTGGATCTTCATAAATGGCTCAGATCTGCTCCCCTTTAAGTTGGATCGGCCAGATCTTCAACGGATGGCTCAGATCTACTCAATCTTGGATGAACGGCCTATAATGCTCCGAGGCTTGATCTTCTTGTTTAGCCCTTGATTTGAGCCCAAATGCAGCCTGATCTGATCGGGTCCATGACCCTTTTGATGCCTACAAAATAATAAGCAAATATTAGCATCAAATACCATGAAAATAGACTAATTTGCAATTAGGTCCAAAATTGATACAAAGTATAAAAATGTAGTGTAAATGTGGATTATATATATGAAAACTACATCAAACCATGATTGTGTGAATAAAAATAGTATAGTAAAATCATGGTTATCAAATTCCCCCACACTTACTCTTGAACGTCCCGTGAAAGTCAAGAAAACTAAAAATCCTACTTAAATGCACCCCCTAAACAAATTCCTAAACATGATTAGAAAATAAAGAAAGTAAACCATCTAAGATTATCACATTCCAAAATCTCAAGCATTCATGGACTTAAAACTTTACTCTTGGTTAACCACATAATAATTTCCATCTAACATGAATAAATTGAAATTGATTCACATTAAAAACCTCACAAGATAGAATTTTTGTGGCCCTCATCCTATTTTACATGTAATCACAAAAATGGAGGGCACTCATGCTACTTGTGCTTCTTGAACTACCATATGCTTGCTTATCTTCTACTCTCTATCATGATCATGGATACAAATCACGATATAAAGGCTAATCATGGACAAGAAAATGTAAGAATATGAATTAAGTGCACATCAAAGCATTAATTGCAAGAAAAGATAAGAAAAGAAAGAATTAGTAACAAAGAAAAGATAAGAAAGAAAGTATGAATTTAAGTTCTAGTGGAAGACATGGATACAAAAGAGTGCTATATAAATGAATACTTGACCATACTTCCCTCTTTTAACTTCTTCCTTAACATTCTTCCAATTGCTTCACCATTGTTTAACAATTTCAGTTTCTCCTTCCTCTAATAGCCAACCCTTGAAAATCATTTCATTCATTCCCAATTCCAGCGATCTTCATTTACTTAGCTTCAATTCTTAGCCTTTCAAAATTCCGGCACAAAAACTGCACTAATAGAACTTAACCTTCATTGCCTTTGTCTCCTTCTTGTTAAGCTGAAAAATAATCATTTTATGTAATTTTGAACCCAAACAAAACTCTGATTCCAATCACAGCGGTTCATCTTGTCATTTTGTACTTGCTCTCTAACTTGAAATTGCTTCTGTTGTTTCATTTTGTCATTGATTGAATGACACAACTAAACTCCCCCACACTTAGAACTTTGATCGTCTCGAGCAAAGAATAAGTCCTCAACATATTTATTCAATTTTATTTACGAAATCTGCAAGTCAGCTCCAAATATCCTTGCTGCACATTCAATCAGTTATAACATCATTACTACAATTCACAGCTTGCACAACTTAATCAATTCAAATGCTTCTTACTGAATTTCAAAATTAGCTATGCAGATTTGATACACAACTGATACTACTTAATCTGTCTTCTGTGGCTGCATTTCTGACTTCAGCTCCCAAATACTAATAGAACTTAACCACTTCTAAATCTCCACTTCATTATTCCTGCATTTCTGATCACCCTATTCTCTAAATAGCAAAACTCTTTGTCAGTACCAGAGCCCAACTTAAATCACTGACCTTAGTATAAATCCCGGAGTAAGTATCAAGAAATGAAATTCCAAGTGATTTAAGCTTGAGGAATGAAAAATTGAACTAGACACTGTCCTTCATTTAACCATCCATCAGTAACAACTTGAATTCAATCCCCTTTATGATCAGACAAAAGTTACAAGAATCGTACAGCTGCTGTGTACATTACAGTTCTGTCCATTTAAATATGAGTTCCTGTTTTGTATCAAATCTCGGTCTAAATATTCAGAAAAACTATGGAGACGTAATATCATCTTTTGTCAACACTACACAAGCAACTAACTTCCAGAATATCAGTGAACAAATAGCTTTTAACTCAGTTATCACAGCAAAAATAGGATTTCTGATTTTTCAGTACTGTCTCTCTGAATTTTGTATCAACTTAACATCATCTAGCCTCCAAAAATCTCAATTAATTCACATCTGGCCTCTTAAGATTCCTATCAAAGCATCCTCCAAAGATTTCCAGATTTAAACAACTCAAGCTTGCTTCAACTCATATTCTAGAATTTGTACAGAATCTGTAAAGAAATCTGCAGATTTCTGCATTACATTCCCTTCCTCTGCACTGCCCTGATTCAGCAATTCATTTCTGAAATTGTTCAAAAAGGGTTACTGGAATGTAATATTCAGAGTTATGACACCATCCTGAAATGCTCCATTGATAAAATGATGCGCTACAAAAGAAATTCGAAACCCAACTCATAATATTCAGATTCATTCCTCTAAAATTTACTTCACTATTTTGAATTTTGTATCAAGTAGTTGCTATTGTCCTCATTTCTTCAGAATTCCTATTCCAATTGAAGATGCTCCATGAGAGGAATGGTGCTCTACAAATGAATTTCGCATTTGGATCCATTCTGATCAAATTTCAGTAGCTGCATTCACCTTCCTAAAACAATTTCAAGTTTCAAATCAAGCCTTGTGATGCTTCCAAAATTCTGTTCACAACATTTATTGAAGAAATGGAAAGCTAAAACTTTCTATAGATCTGAATCTTGCATCACAAATCCACAGCTGTAGCAGCAAAATCTGGTTTCAAACTAATTTTAAAAGCTTCCAGTAGCACGAAATATTACTCAGCTACAAAAGTCCCCTGTTTCTGCATTTTTTTCTCACTGTTTTGTGCTACATGATACTTACATATTCTGTCCAACAGGTCTGATAAGAAATTCTGAAAATGATCCCATCTGTAGTATCCAGATTGAGCCCACTGATCTTACAATTAAAGCTAATTTCAGCTACCCAAAATCAATGTTAGTAAAGGAACATTTACCTCCACCTTGCTAAATAAGTTCACAAGCTCTTGAAATTCTTTAGCTCTTTCCTCATCTACATCCCTCCTTGGTTGAGTTTTTAGTTGAGGAAAAGGCAATGGAATGCTTGGTTCTGAATCTTTCTGAACAACACTCTGATATCCTGAATTTTCAGATTTGCTGGAACCTGGGTTTCCTGCTGGAATCTGTTTTCTGCAATCTGATTAATTCAGGTTTCCTCATTTGTTCTTCTTCAGCCCCTTTTCACTTCATTATTGTTACACTTCTGAATCAAAACTTCTCCAAGTTATCCTCATCCTGTCCCAGAACTTTAGTTTCTCATGTCCAGTTTTCAGCTGAACAACAAACAACTTGCTTCAGTGCTACTGCAGTTATATGAACTTCATTTGATTTCTCACTGATTCTAAGGTCAACTGATATTCAATTGATTCAGTCTTAATTGCTACCACAACTTAAGTATTTTCATTCATGTCATAGCAATTCTTCTCTGACTCACAATAGCTGCAAGAATCATTGCTACATTCCACCAGCATGTTTACTACAATTTCAGAATCAGATTTATGAACATATTGATACTTAAACTGATAAGTAAAAAAAAAATATCATCAAAATTATTTCCAACAGCACAATGCCTTCAAATGCTTCCTCAACAAATTGAAATGTTAGCAATACTAAGTTGATACATACTTATCAGTTTCAACTATTGCTCACAGCAATGTGCAGGTTTGCCCTTCCTTTAATTCCTTATTTCAATTCCATTAGACAGCTCTCAATTTTTACAATTCTGCACAATTTCTACCTCTGAACTTCCCATCATTAAACCAATTAAACTTTCGAGCTCCGAATAATGTACAGCTTTCCACAATTGTTTCTCATTTAATTCTAGATCTTGGCACACCATTGATGCTGCATTTTCCTCTTGATACTGCTTCTAAATTTTTAATACATTACTGCTTTTGCACTAGCTGAATTTGTTTCTCTTCCTGATTCTGTAAATTTTTAAATTTTCCATTCCAAAACATCAAATTCCAGTTGCCCAGAATCAATACTGCATTCAAAGATTTCTTACATTATTCAGTAATTCCCAGCTCTGAAATTCAGCTCTAAAATTCAGATATAGTGTATAGAAGTCATGGAGGTAAAAGAATACAATTTGTGTGTGTATTCCTCACTGAATTCAGTTCCAGAATTGAATTTGGTACAGTTTCCAGTCTACATCTGCTCCTGCATTTGTTACTTGAGTTTCACATTGATTCTTGGTGCTTCTTCCAAATATTCTTCATTCCATTTCTTAATTGCATAGCTCCTTAATCACTTACATTCACAATCAAATGTTAACAATGAAATTAATCTCATAGATACCAACGGAATTCAGAGCATTTTCATTTTTCAGATCAGTAACAACTCTCCTGAATTGTAACTTATACAAACATCTACATCCTTTAACATTAACTCCATTACATCCTTCCAAAACTCCATCATTGTCTTGAATTTAATTTTCAGTCATTAACAAATGCATCCAAACATTCAAAACCACTTCACATTTCCCCCACACTTGAATCCTTGTTCATCTTGGCCAAATAATTCATCATATAACAAACAAAGTACCCACATCCAAAAGATTAAGAAATGAGAGAATATAAAATGATATGATGATTAACAAAAAGAATAGAAAGGTTTTGTGTCGAAGAAAGAAATAAATAGATTTACCTTCATAAACATGATTTAATCCATTGAATTATGATTTTGAAAGAATCAAAGCAAGTTCTAGAGTACAATAACACAAGTGCATCACTCAATTAAGGCTCATCCTCACTAGGCATGAAAAAATATCAATCCAATTTACCAATCAAGTGTCCATTATTAAGTAGAAACCTTGAGAAAATTAAAAGTCCATTATTGACAATAAGCTCCAAAATAGATTCTCAAATCTAGCTCACAATCCCTACCTCTAACATGTTAAAGAAAAATTGCTAGGGGGTGCCATTTTCTTATTCACACTCAAAATAAAATGAAATAAGAAAATTACCAATTGTAAACATAGCTAAATGCTATAAGAAAATCAACATTCATACTCAAAGAATTTATTAAAGAAAAGACTAAACATTAAGCATGAATAAAAATGCCAAAAGAAAATTAAGTTGGAACAAACTCCCCTTTTCCCCGGCGGTTGAAGAAGGTTTAATAAAAGAATCCATGCCGGTAGTGGCGGAATTGTGATTCCAATGATATCCTTTTTATTCATCATTTTTCCATTGCAAACTTTTTCTGGAGGTCTAAGGCGGTTCAGTTCAAGCATCCACTCCGGAAGCTTGTGTTCTCCTACAACATCATTGAAAGATAAAACCTCCCACACGCATGTGGGGCAAAAAGAAAATAGGAGAATATTAGTGTGAGTATAAAATATATCAATGAATGCATCACAACTAATAAAGTCAACAGTCGGTACCTCAATTAAATTTTCTGATAAATCACTAGAAAAACTCACCTTTTCATATTGAAGGGTACCTGGAGTAGTAATTGTTACCTCATCCTCATCAAGATATGGCTCAAACTCTTGTTCTGGTGATGGTTCATCCTCATGTAGTGATTCTTGGGTGCTTGGCTCCATAGCACAAGTCCCTACACTTACATCTTCAACTCTTGGTGATTCTTGAGGTAATGCTTCCAGTAAGCATTCCCCTACACTTAAATCATCTTCAAAATAATGTTCAGAACCTGATTCACTAAAAACATCTTCAACAACAAAATCATTAGGATCAGAAATTTGCATAATTACATAATCATCACAAAAATTACTAGAAAAATCATGTGAAGTAATGGGAGTAGGGTCAGGCCTGACAGAATCACTACTTTCCATTTCTTCACTGGCACGTTGTATTTGCAGTTGATTGATGGTTAATGCAATTTGATCTATCTGACTCTGTATGTTCTGAATCCTTGAAAATTGTTCCTCTTGATGTTCATTCATTTGTTGCATGATCTCCTTGAGTTTCCATGTTGATTCATCCATCTGAGGATCGTTTCGCTGAAAAGAATTTGGCATAAATGATGTTGAAACTTCTTGAAATCCATATGAACTCTGATAAGCTGGATATGGCTCAATAAATGGTCCTTGTACACTTTCATACCTGAAACATGAATTATCCACCCAATTAGCATTAAAATCATTTGAAAATGACTCATACCTGTTTTGTTGATCCAAATTTGGGTAAATTTGATACTCAGGTTGAAAACTCTGATAACTCTCCATTCCACCTCCAAAATTCTGAAAATATGGATCCATGCTAAAGAAATCTCCTATTCTTTCAAAACAACACTAGAAATCGATGTTAGAAGACTCTAGAGCATAAAGTTTCAAACACATGAAAACATGAACAGTAAAAGCATTTAAAAATTCAAGAATAAGCCAACAAGAAAATACAAAAAGAAATAAGCAATCAATCAATCAATCAACATGCTCACAAATAAAATCAATCAAATCCAAAATAAACACACATTGCTAGTTATTCCCCGGCAACGGCGCCAAAATTTGGTGTCGCCCTTTTTGCATGTCACAAGGCGCTCCAAATTAATAAAGATTGGAACCCATTTAAGCTAAAGAAAATGCGTGTAGTAAGGAGTCCCAAGTCGTATTTTTCCAAGGTATACTAGTGAATGTGTACAAATTCTAGAAGTAGTTTCAATCGAATGTGTGTGCATGTCAATGAATCAATTTCTTCAACTACAATTACAGTAGTAATTAAACTCAACTCAACTACTTTTAGAAACCGAATTAGCATTCAATCCTCAATTGCAATCTAATCCACAATTACACTCTAAAGCTCATTCACGAAAATATTGAATAGAGGTAAACTAACAATTCCTCCAATTAAGCATTCACAAATTACATTTGATCACAGCAACAAAAGGAAAATCCTATACAGATATTAAAATCTAGCTAACTAAATCATCAAAACTAAACAAACTAATGTGAATTAAAGCTTCTAATTCAAAACACAAACTAGTTAGCGGACAAATTAAGAAGTTTATCAAGATCTAACTAAACAATATCAGAACTGGGGTTTCAAGTAAAGAAAACAAAATAGAATTGCATAAGAAAAACTCAAACAAAACAACATGGCAAAATAAGGAATCAGATCTTAGAATCTGAGCATGTTTGAGACAATTCAAAGATAAAATAAAGAAAACCTAATCTATGGCATTCCACAACCCAAAACCTCGCCGCAAGCATTCTTCATCCTGCTGTCAACAGAATTGCCTCAGAGAACGCCCTTGTGGCAATCAGCAACACATCTCGAACTTCCAACTAATCTAACCGATCGTTCATAGCCTCAGAGAACGCCCATATAGCTCACAATCGGCTGGAGTTTACAATGCACAAGGAAACAACGCTGTGTTCTGGAATTTGCGACACCAATCGATTGATCAGATCGATTCTGGAGTTGCTGATGGAATGAGGAAACGGAAGAGTCGTCGGAGCCTCAGAGAACGCCCTTGTAGCTCCGGTGATGATGTAAATCGCGGATCGGAGAACGCCCCTGCGTCCGGATTGCGAAAATGGACAGAACATCCGCTGCGTGGACTGGAGAACGCCCCTGCCACTGCTGTGACCTCGGACAATGAACGCCGTCAGCTCATAGATTGCCGCCGGTGAAGATCGCTAGCATCTGGATCTGGAATCGGAGAATGGGAGTCTCGGCGTCGCGCGACGAAGAGGATGACACTGTAGCACAGAATCGCGAACCGAGCTCAGCTACTGTAGCTTCTCACGCAGGTTTTTAAACCTCCTCAGTTCAGATCCAACGGCTGAGATTCATTTGGGCTAGATCAACGGTGAAAAGTCATCCAAAATCCGATCTGAATGTACTGATGTTGATCTAGGGTCTGGATCTACTCTCCTGTAGGTCGGATCGATCAGATCATCACTGTATGGTCCAGATCAGCCCAGTCTTCAATGAACGGTCCAGATTAATCCGGCTGGATCAATGGCTGGATGAACTCAAATCTGGATCAAAACTTCTGGATCTTCATAAATGGCTCAGATCTGCTCCCCTTTAAGTTGGATCGGCCAGATCTTCAACGGATGGCTCAGATCTACTCAATCTTGGATGAACGGCCTATAATGCTCCGAGGCTTGATCTTCTTGTTTAGCCCTTGATTTGAGCCCAAATGCAGCCTGATCTGATCGGGTCCATGACCCTTTTGATGCCTACAAAATAATAAGCAAATATTAGCATCAAATACCATGAAAATAGACTAATTTGCAATTAGGTCCAAAATTGATACAAAGTATAAAAATGTAGTGTAAATGTGGATTCTATATATGAAAACTACATCAAACCATGATTGTGTGAATAAAAATAGTATAGTAAAATTATGGTTATCACCTACCATTTTTCAAGATCTTGCACCGAGCCACGAAGTTCCAGTGGGACGAGGAGTGCAATCGGGCGTTCGAGGAGCTCAAAACCTATCTCAACTCCTTACCAGTGTTAGCCAAGCCAATTGCTGGTGAATCCCTCAAAATGTACCTATCCTCGATCGATCGCGCGGTCGGCTTGGCCCTAGTAAGGCCGGACGGTGAGGAACAGCCTGTATACTTCTTGAGATATATATTAAAAGACGTTGAATCCCACTACACCGGTCTCGAGAAACTCGCCTTTGCACTAGTCCTCACCGCTCGGAGGTTTCGTCCGTATTTTCTCGCGCATACCATCATAGTAATGACCAACAGCCCGTTGAGCATGGTCCTCCTCAATCCAGAAGCATCAGGACGGCTGATCAAGTGGACCACGGAGCTCAGTGAGTTTGATATTCAATATCAGCCCCGTGCAGCCATAAAGGCACAATCTCTAGCAGACTTCGTCACCGAGGTGCAAGACCCCGAGCCCGAAGCCACCTGGAAGGTGTATGTGGATGGGTCTTCCACCTGACAAGTGAGTGGGGTGGGAATACTACTGATCTCCCCCAAAGAAGAATGGATGTAGCTGTCTGTTCGACTGGACTACCGAGCAACCAACAATGAGGCCGACTACGAGGCTCTCATAGCCGGGCTGCAAGCCGCTCGGCACGTAGACGCCATCAGAGTCCTGATTCATTCGGATTCACAGTTAGCCACCCAACAACTCTCCGGAACATTCGAGATCAATAGCGCTCGGCTCAAGCTCTACACCGAGACTTTCGAAAAGTTGAAAGTCAACTTCCAGGAGGTGGTCATAAAGAAGGTTTCCCGAGCGGAGAATCAAGCGGCGGACGAACTGGTGAAACTAGCCAGCTCCATATCGTCGACCGTCATTCAGCAGTCGATCGACCAAGTGTCCCTCGTGGCCCATATCGACCGGATGGAAGGACTCATCTTTCCCAGCGACTGGAGAACGGCGCTGATAGAGTTTCTGCGAGCAGGAGCTATGCCTTCTGATCGGGAAGAGGCTCAACTGCTAAGAAGGCGAGCGGGCAGATTCACATTAATCGGATATCAGCTATACAAGAAAGCTTTCTCCCGACTGCTTCTCAGGTGTGTCAGGCAGGAAGACATCGACTACATACTGCAGGAGGTACACCAAGGCTCCTGTGGTGGACACCCGGGTGGTCGTTCGCTAGCAAGGAAGATTTTGCTCGCTGGATACTTTTGGCCTACCCTTCAGGAGAACGTCGCTTTGACCGTATCCACTTGCATGTCCTGCCAAAAGTATCACAATCTCTCACACCGCCTGACGGCGAAAATGAAGACGTCCGCGGTATCCTGCCCGTTCGACCAGTGGGGCCTAGACATAGTGGGGCCCTTCCCCATGGCAACCAGTCAACGGAAGTTTTTACTCGTAGTCGTTGATTACTTCTCCAAGTGGGTAGAGGCCGAGTTGCTAGCCAGGATCACCGAACAGATGGTCAAGAAGTTCATCTGGCAACACCTTATTTGTCGGTTCGTCATCCCGCGCCGGCTCATCTCAGACAACGGAAGACAGTTTGTCGGTCAGCAACTCAGAGAGTGGTGCGAAGGATACGACATCCAGCAGGCCTTCACCTCAGTGGCTTACCCCCAAAACAATGGGCAAGTCGAAGTAGCCAATCGAGAGATCCTACGGGTTCTCCGAGTTCTACTCGACCATGTCGGAGGCAACTGAGTGGACGCGCTTCCAGGTGTATTGTGGGCAATCCGAACGATGCCAAAGGAGGGGACGGGTGTCACACATTTCCACTTGGTATATGAGGGCGAGGCAGTCGTTCCCGTCGAAGTCGGAATAGAATCTAATCGGGTGCAGCAGTACGACGCGGACAACGCCGAGCGGAGACAACTGGAGCTTGACTTGGTGGATGAGACGCGCGTCAAGGCGGTCGCTCAGCTGACGGCCTATAGGCAAAGAATGAGGCAAAGGTACAACCGACGGGTAATCCCCCGATCCTTTCAGGTCGGTGACCTAGTATGGAGAAAGGTGAAACCGGTCGGCGACGTTGTCAAGCTAGAGGCTCCGTGAGTTGTACTGTTCAAGATCGTGGAGAAGCTCCGCTTGGGAGCTTACTATTTAGAAGATGAATACGGACGATGACTGGAACGTCCATGGAGTGCGAACCATCTCCAGCCGTACCGAGTTGGGTGAAAAGTGTGTCGATGTATTTAGTATCGTGCATCTATTCTTTGCCCTACGCCTTTTGACTGCAGGGTTAAAATCGAAAAGCAAAGGGTTGCAAGATCATTGCTGAATGGCTGGGAAACTCGTAAGACCGTCGAGCGGCGACGTTAAACGCCAGAGCCGGACTGGCGGCTATAAATACCCAGCTTGAAGACCGTCGAGCGGTGACGTTAAACGCCAGAGCCGGACCAGCGGCTATAAATACCCGGTCTGAAGACCATCAAGCGACGACGTTAAACGCCAGAGCCGGACCGGCGGCTATAAATACCCGGCCTGAAAACCGTCGAGCGACGACGTTAAACGCAAAGCAGGATCGGCGACTATAAATACCCGACCTGAAGACCGTCAAGCGGTGACGTTAAACGTCAGAGCCGGACCGACGACTATAAATACCCGGCCTGAAAACCGTTGAACGACGACGTTAAACACCAGAGCCAGACCGACGACTATAAATACCCGGCCTGAAGACCGTCGAGCGGCGACGTTAAATGGTAGAGCCGGACCGGCGGCTATAAATACCCGGCCTGAAGACCGTCGAGCGGCGACGTTAAACGCCAGAGTCGAACCGGCGGTTATAAATACTCGGTTTGAAGACCGTCGAGCGGCGACGTTAAACGCCAGAGTCGGACCGACGGCTATAAATATCCGGCCTGAAGACCGTCGAGTGGCGACATTAAACGCCAGAGCCGAATCGGCGGCTATAAATACCCGGCCTGAAGACCGTCGAGCGGCGACATTAAACGCCAGAGCCGAACCGGTGGCTATAAATACCCGGCTAGAAGACCGTCGAGCGGTGACGTTAAATGCCAGAGCCGGACCGTCGGCTATAAATACCCGGCTTGAAGACCGTCGAGCGACGACGTTAAACCCCAGGGTCGGAACGACGACCATAAATACCCCGCTTGAAGACCGTCGAGCGGTGACGTTAAACCCCAGGGTCGGAGCGGCGACCATAAATACTCCGCCTTGAAGACCGTCGAGCGGCGACGTTAAAACCCAGCCTTGGGAGATAATCCCATGCATGCGCTAAATGGAAGTCGAGCGACTACTCTAAACCCCGGAGATATGATCCTAGGCGAGTACTTCAATAATGGCATGAGTTCCGTAGCCGAACGGAACTATGCATCCAAACACTTGGCAAAGCAAACATCACATAACACATAAAGGAGGGCACAAAATGATTTCATTGATAGGCGCTGTCGAGCGGCAAAATTACATAGAGACTAAACAAAAAAAACTCTGCTGACCGCTCGCTCACTCGATATACTCAAATGCCTCGTTAGGGATACCCTCCAGAAGCTGGACTTGGTTAACATCCCAGTCGGAAAAACCTTCAAGGAGGTGGTCGTTCGTTTTCAGTTGGGTGATCATGGCGGTGATGGCTAGCTCGAACGAACGGACGATACGGTATGTCGCCTTCTCCAGAAATGGCTCCAAGCGGAGGTATTGATGTTTAATGGAGGCAAAGCGAACCGGCTCAGCCTCCTGTTAGGTCTTCAGAGCAGCCCGCGACGCCAGTAACTCATCTTTAAGGCGCTTCACGTGGCCTTGCAGTTCAGTCTCCTTGGCAGAGCGGCTCTCCCGCTCAGCAACCAGGGAATTCTCCGCGGTCTTCAGCTTCTCGGCCAGTCACCTGGCTTCCTGGTTCTTTTCTTCTAAGTCGGCGACGACCCGTTGCTTTGTCGTGGAGGCCAACTCCAGCTTCCTATCGTAGGTCTTCAATTGAGCCTCGATCTGGCTTAGCCTACTGGCTTGTTCGGATGACTTCTGCTATTCCTCCGTCAGAAGTTGTTGGGCCTTCTCCAGTTTCGCCTTCAACCAAGCAGGTGACGGCCCCTGGGAGGAAGAACCTACCCCCGAAAGTTTGAGCTTCTTCAGCTCATCCTCCACCTGTGCCAGCCGCTGGCACATGGCGATACTTTCCACCCAGTACTGCAAATTAAAGTGAATATTAGTGCCGATCGAAGATAACTTATGGGTGATGACCAAAAATACTAACCCCGATGGACATCTCTAGATGGCTATCGGCTAGCGCACCCGGAGGTTTCATGGTCGTTCGAGCCCTCGCCTCCTCCCACACACGGTCGAGCCGACCACGGATATAGACTTGATGTTGGGGAGATTCGGCCTGGTCGCTCGACGAGCGAAGATCCTCAGTCGGTAGATGAAGGGTGGCAGTGACGAATTGTCTCCCGCCCGGCGTTGATTGGGCAGAGGCAGACGGACCGGAGGACTGGGCGGGGCGAACAGGGTGAATATCCGAGTGAGTTATCATCCTCGCAGCCCGGGGGAGGGAGGCGAGTGGCTGCACGAGAAGTGGCTCCGGCAGCTCATCCACAGTTGGGGTCCGATCGGAGGATGTAGCCTCCACTGTTGTGGGGGTTGTAGATGGGACGCCTCCCGCAGAAGTTTGCACGACTGATGTGGCAGACCGGGAGGGCACCTCGGCTCAGCGTCTCTTGCGGGTGAGCGGCACATCATCGCCCGAGGACCCTGATCCCTCAACTCGAAGGACGGGGGGCACCTCTTGGGCCACCCCTAAGTCAATAGTCTCGCCCACGCTTGGCGTCTGTTCGGCGGTCCCTGTTGGAGTGTATACTTAAAAGTTTAGCTTTTGTACACATTTATTTTGAAATAAAAAATCACATTGGTCAAATGTTTACATTTATTTGTTAAATGTAATTGTTCAATTAATTTATATAGTACATAACATGGAGTGTGGAGTCACACTTAGAAGATCATGTTGTCGGTTCTCTATAAATTATAAACAATTGCTTACGACTAAGATGGAAAGGAATAAACTATCAGAATAGACGTAGTGTAATTAAGTATTAGTTTATCTTGACTAATAAATTACACTAATACACTTTAAGTGTATTGAGTAGGATCATTTAGGTAAGTTCTTTTTGTACTGACTTAGTAAAAGAACTAGACCTTAGTTATTATGGAAGTGTGTGCTCTTAATCCTAATATAATAACAAGCATGTATATTTAATATTTATTTCTTTGACTTATCAAAGGGTGAGGTTTAGCTCGATAAATCAATATGTCCGATAAGTTGGGAAATGATATTACTTATAGTATGTGTTGTTGATTATAGAAGGAATCTGTGTCCTAGTTATCTAGGTTGAGAATGTCCCTAAGAGGAGCTCATAAGGATTGTCATGTTAAACCCTGTAGGTGGACCTAGTCCAACATGACAATAGAGTTGAGTGGTACAACTCTTGGAGCTAGATATTAATTAAATGAGTTGTCAGTAACTCACTTAATTAGTGGACATTCGTAATCTTAAACACAGGGAGACTAACACACTCATGATAAGAAGGAGCCCATAATGTAATTTGGGATTGGTGCGGTAGTGCGTTAATAACTCTCTAGTGGAATGAGTTATTATCGATGAACTTGAGTTGTGTGTTCGGGGCGAGCACGGGATACTCAAGCTCATCGGAAGGTCAAAACCAATTTCTCCTCTAGGTCCCTGTTGTAGCCTCAATAAAGCCTCAAGTCCATCCAAAGAAAAGTCTATCTTGGTGTCCAAGAAGGGGCCGGTTCATTGCTTGGTGACCAAGCAATGGCCGACCACATATTCTCTAGAAATGGCCGACCATTGCCTTGGGCAAAGGGGGTCGGCCGCAATATTTAAATTAGGAAGGTTGTTTTTGAATTTTTTAAATTTCCTCAGATATTTACAATTTGTAAAAAGAGATATTTTAAAAATTTATAAAATTTTCCTAATTTAAATTAGGCCCCAAGGTTTTAAAAGAGAGTTGTAAAATTTATAAAACTTTCTTTTAAAAAGAAATATTATTAGAGATGTTTTGAATTTTAAAATTTAGTTTTAAATTTTAAAACTTTCCTTTTAATATCCACATTAGAAAAAAAAAAGAGTTTGTAAAATTTTATTAGAAGTTTTCTTCTTTTAAAATTTTATAAAAATTTCTTTCTTTCTTTCCCTTTTAATAAGTGGCCGGCCACCTTGCTTGGTGCCCAAGCAAGGGGTCGGTCAAATAATTAAACATCAACAAATAGTTATTTAATTAATAAATCAATCTAGGATTGATTAATTAAAAGGAAAGAAAAAGAAAAAAAAAGAAATAGGAATGAGTCTAATTTTTTATAAAACTCTTTCCATAATTTTCCGTTGAGAAACTAATATAAAAGGGGGTGAAGGGGAGGCCTTGAAAAACATAACAATTGATATTGTGTTGTTGGAGATCATCAAGTGGTCGGCCCCTCTCCCTCTCTTCCCTTTGCTCTCTTTTGCTCCTTTGTGGTGGTGGTGGCCAAATTCTAGAGAAGGAGGAGAAGCTTTCCGGGTGGTGTTCGTCTTAGAGGATCGTCGCCCACACGACGTCCAAGAGGAGGCGAGGGATACAGCAGAAGATCTCGAGGTTTTTTGCATACAAGGAAGAGGTATAACTAGTATTTAATTTCCGCATCATACTAGTTAATTTTTCTTTGTATAAATACCAAATACAAGAGGCATTCGATTCTTGTTTTACGAATTTAATTTCGATATTGTGTTCTTTTTCTTTTTTCCTTGTGATTTGATTGTTCCTTTTGGTTAACCTAGAGTTATATAAGGAAATTAAATATTAACTTTCCTTAAAAGGCTTTGTCTAGTCAGTAGTGGTTGCCCCCATATCCAAGAAGGCCAAGTGCCTCGCCATGCAGTACTGGAAGCCAATTTTGGAAACTAATATTTAATTGAATTTATAACCTAGGTGATTTGGATCAAACGTGTTAAGTTCCGCAGGAGATCCAAATCTAAACCTAAAAGAACATATAAGTTAAACTTGGAATCAAACGTGTTAAGTTCCGCAGGCGATACAAGTTTAACTTAAAAGAACACATGGTAGCTAGGAAAGGTTCAGATCACGTACAAAATTTTTGTACAGTGGAGCCATTGGGTTTTCCGAGTAGCAACCAACAAGTGGTATCAGAGCGAGGTTTTGCCTCTGTGTATTTGGTATTAGTTTAATTATGCACATGTCATACATAATTTAGGCAGGTTAATAGTAGGATGTGCTAACTTTGTGGATGCAGAATCCAACTATTATGGCTTATAGTTATTATGTGTGTGATTGGACCCTTGGGCATGTCAAGGGCATTTATTATGTGTGCATGATTGTATTATAAAATACAGCTGGAGCTGTATTTAGTTTTATTAGGATTTTATTTTTTGATCTAGTTACATGTACATTCCGTTTATGGAATATAGGATCGATGGATGTAAATTTTTATTTTATGTTCGATCTAGTTCACATGTACATTCCTTCGAGGAATATAGGATCAAAAAATATAAAACTTTATTTATGTCGCGGATCGAATCTTGCAAGGCGTGGAACCTTTTTGAGGACCAGAGACGCAGCGGAACAAGGGGCAAGATGGATGCGACAACTAGACCCAGTGGCAGTGGCCAAAGATGACAGCAGCTAGGGTTGGCGACACACGGAGGACAGCAATAGATAAAAGCCATAATAGTTGAAAATTAGTTTTTCTATTTATTGCTTTTTATGCTGTGACTGTGTGTGCTTGTTAGTATGCATGTTTAGTAGGCTAGCATAGTCAAAATTCCTCACTTTAAATAACTAAGTGGGAGAGGGATTTATTTTTAAATAAATTCCACGGTCTCCATTACTGGTTTATAAGTGATGTAACAAGCTTGCGCATTGGCTCTGAGTGCCTTCCTCCATATCGGATGAGCTTGTTTGCGGATCACTAGATTAAACTTCCATTCTTAGGATGACTATAGGAAGTTAATTAAGAGCGTGTGATCTTCCCCATCGAAAGGGGTACAATCTTATTAATGGACTTAGTGTCAAGTAATGGTACACACTTAGGCACGTTTAATAGTATCCTCCCCATCGGAGTCACTGCTATTATTCGTGTGACCAAAGTAAACCAACTATTAATTTTATTTGTCAAAAAGTTAGGTTGACAAGATAATAAAATTAATGGGTAAAACCCTCCTTTTACAAATGTTGAATTTGTATACGTCCACACTATCGTGGCATACAAAATTCACGGTGTTTTGAGGTGTTGGTTAATTTAAAATAGTATTGTTTGAGGAATCAATATTATTCTAAATTTAGAGTTCTGACCAAAAGTTATTTGTGATTCTTAGGATAACTTTCAACCCACTGGCCATCATACTAAAAGAGAACAGACTTACTGGTCCTAACTACATAGATTGGAAAAGGAACCTGAACATTGTTCTTACTGCTGAGGGATATAAGTTTGTACTGTCAGAGGAATGCCCACAAACACCTAGCAATGATTCTACCCCAGAGGAGATTCAGTATCATAGTCAATGGGTAAAAGCTGATGAGATGGCGCTGTGTTACATCTTGGCTTCGATGTCAAATGTATTGCAACATCAGCATCAGGACTTACCAACAGCCTATGATATAATGAACAATCTCAAGGAACTCTTCGGACATCATAATCGGGCTGCTAGGCAAGAGGCAATGAGAAAACTGATAACAGCCACCATGACTGAGGGGACTCCCGTGAGGGATCATATTCTCAAGATGATGGCTTACTTAAACGAAATACAAGTTCTTGGAGGGGAAATTGATGGGGAAACCCAGGTCGATATCATCCTCCAAACGCTGCCCAGAAGTTTTGAGCATTTTCGCCTGAACTATAATATGAATAAAAGAATGTATTCATTGGCGGAACTTCTGACAAAACTTCAAGCAGCCGAAGGGTTGTTTCGTCAATATTCTCAAATTCACTATGCTGAAAATGGTTCTACTTCTAAGCCGAAAGGCAAGAAGAAGAAGAAACAAAATGGCTCAGCAAAGAAGGTGAATAAACCTCAAGGTGCAGGACAAAAAGCTGGAATAAAGAAGCCGAAGGGCAAGTGCTTTATTTGCAAATAGACTGGACATTGGAAGGCAGACTGTCCTTGTAGGAAACAGAACAATAAAGGTATATCTCATACTCTAGTTGTTGAAACATGTTTAGCGGTGTTATCTACCAGCACCTGGTGTGTAGATACGGGAGCCACTGATCATGTCTGCAATACCTTGCAGGGGTTCCAGGAAACCCGACGACTATCTGAAGGAGAGATTACCGTCTACATGGGCAATGCTACTAAGGTGGCGGCTGTTGCAGTGGGAGATGTCTACTTATCTTTTAATAGGAATAGAAATTTGGTTTTAAGAAATTGTCTTTATGTACCCAGTTTTAGAAAGAATTTAATTTCAGTTTCTAAACTATTTTTGGATGGATATTCAGTTTCCTTTAGTAACGATGTAGTTATTAAGAGAAATAAAGTGATTATCTGTTCTGGCGCATTAGTTGGCAATTTGTATACTTTAAATCCAATTTCTCCCACAAAGCATAATATGGAAATTAATAACACATCTTCTAACTCAAATAAGAGAAAAGAACCTTCAGAAATGAACCAAGCATATCTTTGGCATCTAAGGCTTGGTCATATTAACTTAAGTAGGATTCAGAGGCTTATAGCCGATGGACTCTTGGGTTCATTAGAGTTGGAAAATTTTCCAACTTGTGAATCTTGCTTGGAAGGTAAAATGACCAAGATGCCTTTTAAGGCCAAGGGGTATAGAGCCAAAGAAGTATTAGAATTGGTTCATTCTGATTTGTATGGTCCTATGTCTGTCTAGGCAAGAAGTGGTTTTGAATATTTTGTCTCTTTTATATACGATTATTCAAGATATAGATACATTTACCTAATGCGCCGCAAGTCTGAGTGCTTTGATAAGTTCAAAGAGTACAAGGCTGATGTGGAGAAACGTCTAGGTAAAAGTATCAAGACACTATGGTCTAATCGTGGTGGCGAATACCTCTTAGGAGAGTTTAGGAATTACTTATCAGAGGCCGGGATTCAATCCCAATTATCCGC
This sequence comes from Zingiber officinale, assembly GCF_018446385.1. Taxonomy (NCBI): domain Eukaryota; kingdom Viridiplantae; phylum Streptophyta; class Magnoliopsida; order Zingiberales; family Zingiberaceae; genus Zingiber; species Zingiber officinale. The sequence continues at coordinate 42,812,505 of NC_055986.1, forward strand.
ACCTGGTACACCCCAATAGAATGGTGTGGCAGAACGAAGGAATATGACTCTTATGGAGATGGTTAGATCGATGATGAGTTATTCAGAATTACCAAATTCGTTTTGGGGATACGCTCTGGAAACAGTAGTGTACATTCTGAACTTAGTACCTTCTAAATCAGTTTCTTCTACTCCCACAGAATTGTGGAATGGGCGAAAGCCCAGTATAAGACATTTTTAGATTTGGGGTAGTCCAGCACATGTGCTGAAACCAGATGCTGATAAGTTAGAATCTTGTACAGAAGTTTGTGTGTTTGTGGAGTATCCCAGAGGAACGAAAGGTGGTTTATTTTATAGTTCTAAAGACCAGAAGGTCATTGTTAGCACCAATGCCCAGTTTTTAGAAGAAGACTATATAATGGATCACAAGCTCAGTAGTAAAATTGTTCTAGAAGAACTTAGAGAGGACACGTCTACTTCAGTACCAATAGTACAAGATGAAGTACCAAAAGAGACTGCAACAGGTGTCACACATGATACACAACCACAGACAGTGCCTCGTCGTAGTGGGAGGGTTGTAAGGCAGCCTGATAGATTCATGTTTTTGGGAGAGTCTTCGGACTTGATCCCGGGTAAACATGAACCTGATCCCCAGATAACAAAGCACTCCAAGATATAGATGCAGCATCTTGGCAAAAGGCAATGAATTCTGAAATAGAGTCTATGTACTCTAATAAGGTCTGGGAGCTTGTAGAACCACCTGATGGTTTAAAAGCCGTTGGATGCAAGTGGATCTACAAAATGAAAAGAGGGACAGACGGGAAGGTAGAAACCTTCAAAGCTAGGCTTGTTGCGAAAGGGTACACTCAGAAAGAGGGAATCGATTATGAGGAGACCTTTTCACCGGTAGTCATGCTTAAGTCTATCCGGATACTCTTATCCATTGCTGCTCATATGGATTATGAGATTTGGCAAATGGATGTCAAGACAGCTTTCCTTAATGGAATTCTTGAAGAGAACATCCATATGAAGCAACCAGAAGGGTTCATTGAAAAAGGCAAAGAGCATCTAGTATGCAAGCTCAATCGGTCTATTTATGGACTAAAGCAAGCTTCAAGGTCTTGGAACATCCGGTTTAATGAAGTAATCCAGTCATATGGATTTATTCAGTGTCCGGATGAGTCTTGTGTATACAAGAAGTGTAACGGAAACGTGGTGGTATTTCTTGTACTATACGTAGATGATATTTTGTTAATTGGCAACAATGTCAAGGTATTATCAGACGTAAGGGTATGGTTGTCCAAACAATTTGATATGAAGGACTTAGGAGATTGTGCACACATTCTTGGGATCAAAGTTATAAGAGATGGAAAGAAAAAAATGCTGTGTCTGTCCCAAGCTTCATATACAGATACAATCCTTGCTCGTTTTAGCATGCAGGATTCTAAGAAAGGTTTCTTACCTCACTACAAGAAAAATCCTCATAGACATCGGTGGAACAACAACGGTTTTAAGCAAAAAACCGATGTCTTTGAGTATTTTACACCGATTTTTTCAAAAACCGGTGTCTATGAGCACAGATTTTCGCTCATAGACATCGATTTTTTTAGCCGATGTCTATGAGCGCCTTTTTTCATTAATAGACATCGATTTTAACCGCGGTTTTTAAAACCGGTGTCTATGAACCAAAATTTTGGCGGACTTTTGTAGCGCCCTTTCTTTTGGGCTTCTCCTCACCCACCATAAATCGAAACCCTAATCCTCTGCATCCTCCTTTTAGGAGATACCATTTGAAAGACGAGCAATGAATCTCTCGACGGCGATGTGGACGGCGGCCGTCGTCGGCGCTATCGCGGTCTACTGGTTCGTGTGGGTGATGGGCTCGGTGGAAGTGAAAGGCAAACGGGCAGTGAACCTTAAGATGGAATTGATCATGCGGGATAAGGTGCAGGACAAGTACAAGCAGTACTTGTCCTTCTTTCTCCGCTCCAAGGAGGGCATTGCCGCCGCGCCCGACGACGATAACGTCCCTGCCTTCGTCGACACCTTCTACAACCTCATCATAGACATCTACGAGTGGGGATGGGGGCAGTCCTTCCACTTCTCGCACTCACTTCTTGGCCGCTCCCACCGAGAAGCCACACGCATCCACGAGGAGCTCGCCGTTGATCTGAGAGATGGGGATCTCCTCTCTTAGATTCCCATCCGAGGTCGCTCGCTCCTCCTTCCCTTCACTATGACTGGCAAAAGGATGGCCGCCCCATTTCTCTTGCTGCTAATCGCGTCCTGCTAATCTCTCTTGCTGCTAATCGCGCTCCGGGGTGAATCACAGCGCAAAGGGCGGCTCGGACTCTTTGTCCCTCCATCTCTGTCCTTTCTCCGTCTCCCATTGCGTCGCCCGGAGCTAGATCGAGATGGTGGTGAAGCTCTCGAAAGCGGAGAAGAAGGTCCGCTACGACAAGAAGCTGTGCTCGCTTCTGGACGAGTACGGGAAGGTCCTAATCGCCGCCGCCGACAATGTCGGGTCCAACCAGCTCCAGAGCATCCGCAGGGGCCTCCGCGGCGACTCCGTCATCCTCATGGGAAAGAACACCCTCATCCGCCGCTGCATCCGCTTCCACACCGAGAAGACCGGCAACAAGGACTTCCTCAACCTCCTCCCCCTTCTCGTCGTACGCACTCTTCGCCATTTCCCATTTCCTCATCTTTAGTTCCTCCATGAATCGATCATTTAGCTATTTAGTAATTATCCTTGACTGATTCAGGGGAATGTGGGATTGATATTCACAAAGGGCGATCTTAAGGAAGTTAGCGAGGAGGTTGCCAAGTACAAGGTGTTGAATATAATAAATGTGATTTTTTGATGTTGGTTATCACGATTATCATAGTTTTCTGTCGAGTGATCAATATTTTTGGTGTTTTCCATTTGCAAGTTCGTAGACAACTTTTTTGCTAGATTGTATAAACCTTTTCCACTCTGTAGTATCTTTAGTTCAGTACCCCATGCGTACATTTGAATTCCTTCACCAAAGGGGCCAGATATGAAACACTGAATCTATGCTGCTTGATCATCTATCTGTTAATGTGTTTTTAATGCTATTTTATGTTGGATATTACAATGATCAGAGTTTTGGGTCAAGTGATCAATATTTGTTGGTTGAGGTTTTCCATTTTGCAAGTTCTTAGATAACTTGTTTGCTATATTGTATAAACCTTTTCCACTCTGTAGTACTTCCTGCACCAAAGAGACCAGATATGAAACACTGAAACTAAATCAACGATTAAAGGTGATTAATCATCTCTAGTTTAAGCCATTTTGTTCTCCAAAGAAAGTATCTTTCTTCTAGTGCTCTGTCAAGCAAATGAAACATTTAATAAGAGTGTTGATGCAGGCATTGATAATGAGAAGGCAGTCAAGCTTTATGAAGTTCCACTCGTCAAATTCTTGGAGCAGAAATAGCTTTGTCATTTGGGTGGTAAGTTCCTTAAATCCAAAATTTTGTATGAACTTTTAATACACTAGGAAAAGCATACAAGAATCTCTAGCAACATAAGACTCCTTATCAAAGGTAACACCTAACTCCAGTTTATGGATGATAGGTGTAAATGCTCTTTGCCTAAATGATCTTATAGAGCCTAGGAATGTATCTTACTTGTTTCCTTTATTAATATCGTCACATCACATTATGCAGACTTGTTTCTTTCGTCAGTTTGGAAAGTCAGTCGTACGGCCTGACTACCTTACCCTTTGTCAGGGTTTTATCTTGGTATGCTGGAAGTTTTAGAGACATTTTTATATTTGATATCTTGTTCATTAGTGATGTTGGCTTCATGAGTATAAAGGCCAGAGGTTAGACTCATGGAGTGTGATAATGCATGAGCATAGGATAAAACCTTTATTTGTTTGTTGTCTTTGGGCTTGCCATAGATTGCCATCTTAAATTAATACAAATGCATGCTTGCTTTACTTTGGGAATGTTTCCAGATAAAATCTTGTCTTTCTGACTCACTTAATTTATTCTTCGTGGGGGGAAAAAAAAGGAAGAAGGAATCACTTTTGGTTAGGTTGTAATTGGGCTATGAAGCCAATCACTTACATCTTATGGTTACAGTTTCTCCTTTGAAGATAAAAACATTGCATTATAATCTTTATTTCTAAGAAATTTTTTAGTAGTACTTTAAACAAGTCTTCAATATTTATAGTATGACTAGCATCATTTAGTCTTCTAGCTGCTACCAATGTAGCCACTTCATATGATTTGCTAACTTAATATCTAAAGTGCGCTTTATTTTTTGAGCTCGGGGTATAGTCAGAACTGCCAATTGGACGTGCAGAGAGTTTTTATTTATTGGCTGGCATAATGAAGGATCACTGCATCTGGAATTGAGTCTTTCTTGAGCACGTGGCAAAGTTATAATGTCTTGGCTTCTAAATGTAACTCTTGCTTTTCTGATTTTCAGTTTATTAATTGCATTTTCTAGTCTCATTCGCCTGACATAGGATTGTATAACCTGTATGCTCGATGTTCAGGTTTTCCTAATTCTCTCCTTTCCATATATTTGGGATTATTTGGGATATTTTCTCTCGTTGATGGAATTAATTTATTTTTCCTAAAACTATTTTTCATGATAACTGGATTCTCCTTGGTATTATTCATGATTACCAGATAGATTTCGTAAACATCGTACTAGGGTGTATATAGAGAAATCACTAGGGTATGTTCCAATTTAAGAAAGTTATCTATGCTGTCAAACAAATTTTTAGAGCATGGTTTAAGAAATCACAAGGTTACTAAATTGATAATCAAATCTTTATTGAGTAAAACTTGACAAACTAAGCACCATCAATGTCTATGCTCCATTATGTTCTAGCTTGATGGAGAGAAGCAGAATAAATAGTTATAGACTTCAATATTAATCCAAAATTGCCTATCTGTTATTTTATGTATGGGATTTGTATCTGATGTAATTTTACTCTTGGTATTAATAATATAATCCCTTATTCTTAGCTGAGTTTCAATTGTTAGAGATGAGTAGTTTTTGTTGTTTGGTGCAGATGTTCAATACAATTTATGTAAATACTAACTTGACGCGGTTGTTTCTTTCTTGTTGGTTAGCATACCAAGTTTGTTAGCACCTAGCCCATGCCCTGTGCTTTTACTAGTCTTGCTTTTGCTGATAAAATTACTGGGTCTCTTGGTACAGCCAACTCTTAATGGTTCAACATCTAATCTTGCGGACTCCTCAGGCCGACCCTATACCACATTATTTTCTGGCCAGTCTGCGGCAGTGCTTGGATTCCATCCTTCTGGTTAGACATTCCTACATAAACTTTATTAACATATTCATGTGAAATTTTGCTTGTATGTGGAATTTTGATTATGGTTTGTAAAAAAATAGGTGGTCTTCAAGGATTGCATAATATTCATGGAAGCTTCAACCTGCCAAATGTGCCTAGTTCGCTTGCATCCAGAGAGGCTGCAATGGGTGTTGTACCATCAGGTGGTGTTCAGCAACCAGGAGGAAGCATTCCTAGTGGATGGTTCTCATCAAACAATCTTTTGGTTGCATTACCTCATGGCTCTGGTGTCACAAATAGAGGGGGTATTAATGTTGTTGGAAATCATGCTTTTAGTAGTAGTAATATTAATGAAGTCACTGGGTCAATAACTGGTATTTCCTCAAGTTCAGCTTCTGGGAATCGTAGTTTTGTTCCTGGTTTGGGAGTTTCTCCGGTATTGGGTAATGTAGGGCCAAGACTTACAAGCTCTGTAGGCAACATTGTTGGCAGTGGTAACATGGGAAGAAGCATCAGTTCTGGAGGATTATCTCTGCCTGGAGGATATTCAGGATACCAAGATGGCATCAGAGGTAGTACAATAAATAGTATATCTCTTCATCAGAGGTAGCTTTGTTCTTCTATGCTTCCTTCACTGGATTTGTTGTGTAGTCATATTTCTTTGTTCAACCATTATCATGCCTAGTAAGTTGTTGTATGATGCTGTCGGTTCTTATCAATCTGTACACTTGAATTAGAAGGAGCAAATTATCTATGTTATATTCTAAGCAGCATATACTAAGTGTCATATATGAAAGTTTTAGATTCTATGTTATATTCGTTATCTTCCACAGCAGCCTTTAAAAACTCAGTATTCTATTTTATTTGATACATGTACACATTTGTTTTAGTTATTTGACATATGGTGGATTTATGTGTTTTTACAGTTTACAAATCTCAAGTACTCCAGAGTTGAAATTGATGAAGTGCGGTTCGAGTGGGCTGAATGCATGCTAGATTACATTTGAAGTGCGGTTCTACTTTGATGTGTTAAAAGAATGTTCTACCTTGATTTTGATATCTATTAGCTAGCCTTTGATGTAAAAAGAATGTTTGGGTATTTTATGGATATTGTTGTAAGAAGATTATTTATATAATTTGTGAATATTTGTGTATTTTATGGATATTATTGAATGAAGAATATTTATATAATTTGTGAATATTTGTGTTTTTTTTTTTGTTATTGTCGGTTTTTCATTGTTTTGGAAATCAAATTGTGCTGTTAAAAAATATACATATTACATCGGTTTTCCACCGCTGTAAAACCGGTGTTATTAACTAATATTACATCGGTCATTTACCGCTGCCAAAACTGGTGTTATTAACATACAATATTACATCGGTTTTACACAGTTGATGAAACGGTGTCGTTAAGTGATACTACACCGGTTAATAACCGATTCGAAGATCGGTGTCGTTAAGTGATACTACACCGGTTTTAACCCGATGTCTAAAATGGCAGACTTTTAACATCGGCTTCATAGACATCGGTCGAAAATGAAATAGACATCGGTGGAAAACCGGTGTCTATGAAGGTTTTTGTTGTGGTGCCTTTTAGACATAGAGTAGCTCTATCTAAAGAGATGTCTCCGAAGACATCAAAGGAGATAGAGGACATGAAAGCAGTTCCTTATGCTTCGGCTGTAGGAAGCCTAATGTATGCAATGCTATGTACGAGACCTGATATCTGTTTTGCTGTGGGCATGGTTAGCAGATATCAGAGTAACCCTGGATAAGGACATTGGACCGCGGTAAAGCATATATTAAAGTACCTGAGAAGAACTAGAGATTATATGTTAGTTTACCAAGCAGACGATTTGCTCCCTATGGGTTACACGGATTCAGATTTCCAATCAAATAGGGACAACAGTAAGTCTACATCAGGCTATGTGTTTACTTTAGGAGGTGGAGCCATTGCATGGAGGAGTGTTAAGCAGAAATGCGTTTTGGACTGAACCATGGAAGCTGAGTATGTAGCAGCCTCTGAGGCGGCTAAAGAAGCAGTATGGCTAGGAACTTTCTAATGGACTTAGATGTGATTCCTGGTTTGCCCAAAATCATCACAATTTATTGTGATAATAGCGGTGCAGTTGCAAACTCAAAGGAACCACGAGTCCATAAGGTAAGTAAACATATAGAGCGCAAGTACCACCTGATACGAGACATCGTCAAGCGAGGAGAAGTTGTCGTCGCCAAGATAGCATCAGCAGATAACCTGGCAGATCCTTTCACTAAGGCCCTTCCGGCGAAAGCTTTTGATCGGCATGTGGAGGGGATGAGAATCAGATGTATGACAACAGATATGGCAGCTTAGACTTTTAGTATAAGTGGGAGATTGTTGGAGTGTATACTTAAAAGTTTAGCTTTTGTACACATTTATTTTGAAATAAAAAATCACATTGGTCAAATGTTTACATTTATTTGTTAAATGTAATTGTTCAATTAATTTATATAGTACATAACATGGAGTGTGGAGTCACACTTAGAAGATCATGTTGTCGGTTCTCTATAAATTATAAACAGTTGCTCGCGACTAAGATGGAAAGGAACAAACCATCAGAATAGACATAGTGTAATTAAGTATTAGTTTATCTTGACTAATAAATTACACTGATACACTTTAAGTGTATTGAGTAGGATCATTTAGGTAAGTTCTTTTTATACTGACTTAGTAAAAGAACTAGACCTTAGTTATTATGGAAGTGTGTGCTCTTAATCCTAATATAATAACAAGCATGTATATTTAATATTTATTTCTTTGACTTATCAAAGGGTGAGGTTTAGCTCGATAAATCAATATGCCCGATAAGTTGGGAAATGATATTACTTATAGTATGTGTTGTTGATTATAGAAGGAATCTGTTGTTGGAACCCCAAGGTGTTTTGATGTGATCAAACAAGCTAAGTTAGGTCCTGCGTTTGTTTAACCCTTGTGTCTAAATGTGCAGGAGCTTAGGAACACAGGAAGTCGAGCGGAAGACGCGGCTAGCGAGAAGGACGGCACGGGAGAGAGCCGACGGGCTCGGTGCGTCCGAGGGACGAGGTGACCGCGGAAGAGTACACCGGTGGACGAGAAGAACGTGCGTGGCGTTCGAGGGACGAGAAACCGGGAATAAAGGCTGCTCGAGGAGAAGGCCGGAACATGGGTTCGGGTGAGCCCTATTCCGGATGGCCGAGATCACCCAAGCTAGTGGAGCCGGAACAGAAGACCCGGACCGAGATGAGCTGAACCGAAGCGGAGCGACCGGACGGAAAAAGTCAACCAGAGTTGACTTTTGGGGTCCGGGGCGCCCGGACCGAAGTTTTTGACCAGATCGAGTCAAACTCGATCTGAACGTTGGGGGATAAATTTTTATCCCCCCAGGGCGCCCCGACCAGTGCTATAAATATAGCACTGGTTTGCACAGATCTTCAGAACTCACTTGTAATCAATTCCTTCTGTGCTTTCAATTATGTTCTTTTCATTTGTGCTGTCAACTTTGTAAAGAGTCTACTCCGCCCAGAGGAGAATCAGATAGTGCGCTTACATTCCTTGGATTAGCAATCCCCTGATTGCAAACCAAGTAAAACTCTGGTGTCTGCTTTTTACTTAGTCTCTTTTATTTATTTATTACAAGTGTTCATTATATAGTTGAAATCCGAGAAAGGTTCGAGTTTTATTTTGTAGGGCAATTCACCCCTCCCCTCTTGCCGGCCTCCAAAGGGACCAACAAGTGGTATCAGAGCAAGGCGCGCTTCAGGAGGACTAACCGCCGATCGAAGCAACAAGATGGCCGGACCAAGCATCATCCCACCAAAATTCGAGGGGAACTTCGCAGACTGGAAGCGTCGTATGGAGGTATTCCTAAAAACAGATTTTGAAATTCGGTTTATTATGAAATATGGTTTTTTAACTCCAATAGATAAAGATGGAAAAGAAAAAGAAGAGAGCGATTGGACAAAGAAGGAGCAGAATGAGTCGGTAGCAAACAGCCGTGCGGAACATCACCTGCTGAGCGTGTTACCGCCTCAAGAGGTCAACCGCATCGGAAACTATTTATCTGCTAAAGAACTTTGGGAGAAGTTCTTGGAACTCCACGAAGGTACGTCCAAAGCAAAGCTCGCTAGAAGGGACATCCTCCACAACAAACTGATGAATATCCGTCTGGAGAAAGGTGAGAAAGTAGTCAGTCTACATGCAAAGGTAAAAGAACTAGTTACTGGTCTTGAAAACCTTGGTGAAACGGTAACAAACCGGGACACTATACGCTACGCGCTCAACGTGTTTCCAAGAACTCCGGAGTGGACATCAATCGTCGATGCTTACTACATCTCAAAAGACCTGGAGGTAAGCACTTTAGAAGAGTTGTTTTCTACCCTTGAATTACACGAAACTATATATGCAGAGATATCAAAGGACACAACCCAGACTATGGCGCTGAACGCAACCAACAAGGATGAACCCGAGTCAGACTTTGAAGACGATTAAGAAGCGTACATGGTAAGAAACTTTAAAATGTTTTTTAGATCTAATAAATTTAAAATGCAGAATAAAAAGAATCAAAAAGGTAGAAGAAAGGTACGGTGCTACCAGTGTCAGAAGGAGGGACACCTAAGGGAAGACTGCCCAGAACTCAAGAAGGTCAAAATGAAGGCACCTAAGAAACACAACCTAAAAGCAACTTGGGATGACACTTCTTCATCTGAATCAGAAGCTCAAGAATATGCGGGGATTGCACTGATGGCAAGCCACGAAGGACAAAGTACATCAGAACCCAGCATCGATGAAGGGGGAGCGACCTCAGATGGAAGTAGCGAAGCAGGGGGAGATTCAGGCTTCAAGTCTGATATGGTAAGTGAGGTATGCCTCTTACCCCCTGATGAACTTTACTTTGGTATCAAAGCTATGACTAAATCCATGTATAAATTAGAAAATAAAAATGCCAAATTAGAAAATGAAATTTTAGAAACAAAGAGAATTTTGGCAAAATCATGTCTTATAGAGGATTTTGAAAAATTGAAAATTGAAAATGAAAAACTAAAAGAAGAAATAGAAAGATTGAAAAAATCTAATTGTTCAAATATTTCTACTTTTAGAAATTATAAATGTTTAAATTGGTATTATAGATTTCATCAAAGTCAAATTAGAAATATATCAAAAATCTATATACCTAGGAAATACTTGGTTAATCCTGTAGGTAGGAACCTCTATTGGGTTCCAAAAACCTATTTAATTTAAAATTAAAGTCAGACTTAGCATTTTCAGCAAAGAAATTAAATAACTAATTTCTTTATAAGGCTTTGTCTAAGGAAGTGGTTGTTGCTCCAATAACCAAGAAGGCCTAGTGCCTCGCCACGACCTGGAAGCCAAGTATCGAAATGAAAAGTTTAATTGACTAACTGAAAAAGCATTAATTTAAATTACTTAATGCTTTAAAAGAGTTATTCAATTTGTGTTAGAAACATTTTAACTTGACTTAGAAATTTTTTATTATCTTAGAAATTTTTATGAAAATTGACTTAGATTTTTTTTAACTTAGATTTTTTTTATGATAATATTGACTTAGAATTGTTTCTTATGAATATTAACTTAGATTTTTTTAATTAGGAAATTTTTTTTGGAAATGTTGCGATAAGTTTTAAAACTTAAATTTTTTTTAACACTTATGACTGTTCTTATCTGAAAAATATTTTTTTCGAACGAAAAATTCTGAAGAGTGTATTTACTTAGACATTATTTTACACTTAAAAGTTCATGTTTGAATTGACCTTAGACTTGTTTCTAACCCCAATTTTTATGTGATCAAAGGGGGAGAAGTATGTTAAGTCTAGGGGGAGGTACTATAATACTATAATTTTTCACTTGAAAAATATTTAGACTTATTTGAATATAAATTGTTTTTATTGCATATGGTTACCCTAACTTAACTTGGGTTGCTCACATCAAAAAAGGGGAGATTGTTGGAACCCCAAGGTGTTTTGATATGATCAAACAAGCTAAGTTAGGTCCTGCGTTTGTTTAACCCTTGTGTCTAAGTGTGCAGGAGCTTAGGAACACAGGAAGTCGAGCGGAAGACGCGGCTAGCAAGAAGGACGACATGGGAGAGAGCCGACGGGCTCGGTGCGTCCGAGGGACGAGATGACCGCGGAAGAGTACACCAGTGGACGAGAAGAACGTGCGCGGCGTTCGAGGGACGAGAAACCGGGAAGGAAGGCTGCTCGAGGAGAAGGCCAGAACATGGGTTCGGGTGAGCCCTATTCCGGATGGCCGAGATCACCCAAGCTAGTGGAGCCGGAACAGAAGACCCGGACCGAGACGAGCTGAACCGAAGCAGAGCGACCGGACGGAAAAAGTCAACCAGAGTTGACTTTTGGGGTCTGGGGCACCCGGAACCATCCGGGGCGCCCGGAACCATCCGGGGCGCCCGGAACCATCCGGGGCGCCCGGACCCCTCCGGGGCGCTCAGAACCCTCCGGGGCGCCCGAACCGAAGTTTTTGACCAGATCGAGTCAACCTCGATCTGAACGTTGGGGGATAAAGTTTTATCCCCCCAGGGCGCCCGGAACCCCTTCGGGGCGCCCAGACCAGTGCTATAAATATAGCACTGGTTTGCACAGATCTTTAGAACTCACTTGTAATCAATTCCTTCTGTGTTTTCAATTCTGTTCTTTTCATTTGTGCTGTCAACGTTGTAAAGAGGCTACTCCGCCCAGAGGAGAATCAGATAGTGCGGTTACATTCCTTGGATTAGCAATCCCCTGATTGCAAACCAAGTAAAACTCTGGTGTCTGCTTTTTACTTAGTCTCTTTTATTTATTTATTACAAGTGTTCATTATATAGTTGAAATCCGAGAAAGGTTCGAGTTTTATTTTGTAGGACAATTCACCCCTCCCCTCTTGCCGGCCTCCAAAGGGACCAACATCTGTGTCCTAGTTATCTAGGTTGAGAATGCCCCCAAGAGGAGCTCATAAGGATTGCCATGTTAAACTCTGCAGGTGGACCTAGTCCAACATGACTATAGAGTTGAGTGGTACTACTCTTGGAGCTAGATATTAATTAAATGAGTTGTCAGTAACTCACTTAATTAGTGGGCATTCGTAATCTTAAACACAGGGAGACTAACACACTCATGATAAGAAGGAGCCCATATTGTAATTTGGGATTGGTGCGGTAGTGCGTTAATAACTCTCTAGTGGAATGAGTTATTATCGATGAACTTGAGTTGTGTGTTCGGGATGAGCACGGGATACTCAAGCTCATCGGAAGGTCAAAACCAATTTCTCCTCTAGGTCCCTGTTATAGCCTCAATAAAGCCTCAAGTCCATCCAAAGAAAAGCCTATCTTGGTGTCCAAGAAGGGGTCGGTTCATTACTTGGTGACCAAGCAATGGCCGGCCACATATTCTCTAGAAATGGCCGGCCCTTGCCTTGGGAAAAGGGGGTCGGCCGTAATATTTAAATTAGGAAGGTTGTTTTTGAATTTTTAAATTTCCTCAGATATTTACAATTTGTAAAAAGAGAGATTTTAAAAATTTATAAAATTTTTCCTAATTTAAATTAGGCCACAAGGTTTTAAAAGAGAGTTGTAAAATTTATAAAACTTTCTTTTAAAAAGAAATATTATTAGAGATGTTTTAAATTTTAAAACTTGGTTTTAAATTTTAAAACTTTCCTTTTAATATCCACATTAGAAAAAAAAGAGAGTTTGTAAAATTTTATTAGAAGTTTTCTTCTTTTAAAAGTTTATAAAATTTTTTTCTTTCTTTCCCTTTTAATAAGTGGCCGGCCACCTTGCTTGGTGCCCAAGCAAGGGGCCGGTCAAATAATTAAACATCAACAAATAGTTGTTTAATTAATAAATCAATCTAGGATTGATTAATTAAAAGGAAAGAAAAAGAAAAAAAAAAGAAATAGGAATGAGTCTAATTTTTTATAAAACTCTTTCCATAATTTTCCGTTGAAACTAATATAAAAGGGGGGGAAGGGGAGACCTTGAAAAATATAACAATTGATATTGTGTTGTTGGAGATCATCAAGTGGTCGTCCCCTTCCCTCTCTTCCCTTTGCTCTCTTTTGCTCCTTTGTGGTGGTGGTGGCCGAATTCTAGAGAAGGAGGAGAAGCTTTCCGGGTGATGTTCGTCTTGGAGGATCGTCGCCCACACGACGTCCAAGAGGAGGCGAGGGATACGGCAGAAGATCTCGAGGTTTTTTGCATACAAGGAAGAGGTATAACTAGTATTTAATTTCCGCATCATACTAGTTAATTTTTCTTTGTATAAATACCAAATACAAGAGGCATTCGATTCTTGTTTTACGAATTTAATTTCGATTGCGTTCTTTTTCTTTTTTCCTTGTGATTTGATTGTTCCTTTTGGTTAACCTAGAGTTATATAAGGAAATTAAATATTAACTTTCCTTAAAAGGCTTTGTCTAGTCGGTGGTGGTTGCTCCCATATCCAAGAAGGCCAAGTGCCTCGCCATGCAGTACTGGAAGCCAATTTTGGAAACTAATATTTAATTGAATTTATAACCTAGGTGATTTGGATCAAACGTGTTAACTTCCGCAGGAGATACAAGTTTAACTTAAAAGAACATATGGTAGCTAGGAAAGGTTCAGATCACGTACAAAATTTTTGTACAGTGGAGCCATTGGATTTTCCGAGTAGCAACCAACAGTCCCATCTCCCGCAGTGGCAGTTTCCCCAGCCGTGACCTCCTGCGAGCCAACCGGGGTCAAACCGAGCCGCTCCATCTCCTTGGCGGCAGCCGCCTCGATCTTGGCCTGCTTGGCCTTCATTATCCCGGCAGCTCGGGCGCGCATCATGTTGTCAGCTGCAAAAGAAGAACAGAATCAGTTAGAATCAAAGGAAGGTGGATAAGGAAATCTGGTACCTAGGCTGCTCGGAAGCTACACTCGGCTCGGACTTAGCCAAAAGATATACAGTACGCCCTCGGGGAGCAACTTGTGAATATCAAACTTCAGGCCGACCGGCATATTGGCAGCATGAAGATAATCCGGCCGTGTCTTGTACCTCTTTAAATCTGGCTGAGCGGGAGGACCGACCTGCCACTTGGTCTGGAAGCTCGGACGCTCGGGGAGTCTGATATAGAAGAAATACTCCTTCCAGTGCTTGTTGGAGGTCGACATCCTGTCGAAGAAGACTAGGCCAATGTGAGATTGGAATAGGTAGGTGCCTAACTCGGACTGTTTAGGGTAGTAGAAATAGTGGAAGACCTGAGGGGTCAGTGGGATGCTATGTACTTTGAATAACACAACTACACCACATAACAAGCGGAAGGAATTGGGAACAAGCTGGGTGAGAGGGATGTGAAAGAAATTGCAAACCTCGGTAATGAACGGGTGGATGGGAAATCGAAGGTCGGTCACAAACTGGTCTCGAAAGAAACAGATAGTGTCAGTCGGCGGGTTATATGGCCGATCAAACGGTCCGGCCAGGACAATTTCGTGGTCGGGCGGAATGTCAAAAGCATTTATGAGATGCGTCGAGTCGTCCGCGTTAAACCTGGTCTCCATGGTGGTGTACCAAGGAGCAGGGGCCGGGTCAACTGGTTGAGAGGAGTTGGCCATAGCCAGAAAACACAGGCGGAGGGGTTGGCTAAAGGAGTCGACCGAAGGATACGGCAGGATCAGCAACGAGTTCGATAAACAGAATTGACGGAATATCGAAGGGCGATGACAGCCAAAGGAAAAGAAGCGGAAGTCAGAGCTTACAGGAAAATGAAGCGCCGGAGAAGAAGGCTAAGAGGCACCGGAGCACTGGAGGCAAGCGAAGTCGCCGGAGCAAACAAGGGAGAAGCGGAAACAGAATGCCGAAAAAGCGGTGACGCCAGAGGTTTATAAAGAGGGGCACGGTCGAGCTGAGCCGTCCGATCTAGGGCACAGGGATCAAAGTGCACATCTAACCGTTGAATTCAAACAGTCAAACGTCACATCAGCAGCTGTAACCTCGGACGTGCGGCAATTGCGCTGGCGACACGTGGCGTCCCCCCACGGGTCAGCATTAAATGGGCTCATGTTCGGCCTTAATGAAAGCAATCTACACGTATCACGAGGAGATTCAGACGGCATCAGCAATGACCGACCGGCCCGCGCCCCCTCGGCAGCAGTGAGGAAAAGTAGCCAAAAATGACCAAGTATAAATGCACGAAGCACCGACCGAGAGAAAAGGCCGGTTGGGAGAGAAAGGTCGGTCCTACGGGAGCTGGCGGGATCCAGCTCATCTGCTGGCCGACCAGCCAATTCCTCACCAGGCTACTCGTCCAGTCAGTTGGACTTTCAGCCTCCTTCGACTAGACTTGAAGGGAAGGCATGTGATCCGGTGGTAAAGGGGGTGGGGCCGACCGGCAGGAGGTCAACATCCTGTGGGGCCGACCGGCGGGAGGTCAACATCCTGTGGGGTCGACCGGCAGGAGGTCAAGGTGGTCAACACCCTGTAGGTGCCCGACCGGGCGAATCATCTCCCCCGATCGGCGAAAAGCCGATCCGGCATCTCGATAGATCGGCTCGACTCGGGCCTGAGCTCATGACGCCTGGCGAGTGACTAGCACGGCTTGACAGCAGGGAGCGAAGGCTGAGCGATCTTCAGCTCGACCGACCGGCAACACCAGGGCCTTCGTATGATTGGCTGAGCAGATGTCCCGCTCGGCCAACCGCGACGTTAGCCGAGTGGTTCTTCCGTCCGGCTTGATATGAGACAAAAGGGGTAGGTAACTCTATCTTCCTCGAGACAAGTGTCGCCGACAGGCAGCATGGTAGGCGGCTGGATTAGACAGAGAATCGTACGACGAAAGTTTTCGCTGTCACGTCAAGGATATGCTCGCACTATTACGGTAAGGCGTCAGACACGCTTTTCTGACACACTCATTACAGGTATGCTTTGAGAGGCATGCACGTCTCGGTAAGCATACACGCACCTTCAGGGAGCCCTATATAAAGACCCCCAGACTCCAACGGAAGTATACGCGATTCATCACTGTAGCTACAGTTCTCGTCATTCTACTTCGATTTCTTGCTACCGGCGGCTAACTCGAGCGTCGGAGTGTCGTTGCCGGAAACCCCTTCCCAGCTCGGTTTTGTGCTTGCAAGTCCTCGTCGAAGGTCTACGTCACTTACAGGACTACGCGGAGTCAACGAGAGCACCACGTCCTCAGCGACCATCGACTCAGTGCTCGGACAGGATCAATTGACATAGTTAATTCACCAAGGGATGTTAATATGTTATCATAAATAAATTTTGGATCGATTTTCATGCCTATTATTACTGAACCAAGATGATAAGTTAGTCTGTTCTATCCTATCAAATGACCAGCTCGTCATGAGCTGACCTATCCTATCACAGATCGACTTGACCGCTCTAATGATAAACATGAGTAGTCAATTAGAAATTGAATTCTTATTTTGACATCGTAAAATATGAATGTTTATAGGTTAAATACACATTTTCTATCGTTATATAGGGTACATGTGTAGACCCTAAATTTGATAGAGTCAACTTTTTCACATGATAACGAACGGATGAGATTGGCTCCGCGTCATTCCGGGCTAATGCTATTTTAAGCCATCGTTCAGTCGTCACATGCTCCTAGTCGGCTCCTTTGTTTATCGAACTATTAATATTTTAATTTTTAAATTTATCTTTACTTTCTTACTTAGTCTTCATTTTCCAGCTAAATTGTCGCACCTTCGCTAAAATCAAAATATCACATAAAGGGGTTTTGTCATTAAAATTAAACACCTTATCATTTAATTAAGACTTAGAAACCTTTAGGATTTTTACTAACTAATTTTGATAAAGCATAAAATAAAATTATATTAATATCTTTTTTTTCTTTTGCACTATCATGACACATCTTAGGATTGATAATAACATGAACAAAGAAGTTTCTATAAATACCTTGGATCGACGACTTTAGAAAATATATTTTTCTCGACTTTTTGATTAAGATCAATTGTAGTATTTGTCTTTATTAGTTTAATATCTGATATAAAATATTAAATTAATTTTTATGAGAGAAAATCTGTTATAGTTTTTGAGTATCGCCCTTGCGTTGTATTATTGCATGAGTCTAATTTATGTGAATATGACACTAATTTATGAGTATCTATGAATTATATTATGTGTGCACGATGGCTAGTGTATCATTATGAATTGAATATGATATGTCGTCGTTAAAAATAAAACTACAAATTAATAAACCTAATCAAAATTATTGAATAGTTGATAAATTTTAAAATTACTAAATCACGTATCTAAAATTATTTGTATCCCTTCGTATTTGTTTGCTCCTACTCAATCAAAACAATTGATTCGGGACACTATTGTGATGATGATAATTTCTAAATCAATTGTTATATATACCAAACAAGAACATAAGACTTGATTTCATGTAATTTCAAGGGTGATTATACTAATCTCAGGTGCCCTTTAGAATCTGTCCATAGGTTATGTGAAAGAAGATAAATTATTGACTCAGATTATAATCGACCGACAAATCACTAGAGATGAAAAGAGTTTTTCCCTGAGAATATACTACTTGAGGATTTGATCCCTACTTTATTATAACAAATATATCATCATCTAATCAACTAGGTATTCTGGTGGAGTATTCACATATGGTACTGCCGAGTATGTATGAGCTCCTTCTAATGAAAAAATAAAATTGAATGAGAATTTGGTTCATCCCACACGTACCCGTCATGGGCATCTCGCTTTTCTATGTTCTATGGATTTGTATGTAACTATTGAGACTTGGGATATTCTACTATGATTTTATGTCATTTCAATATCTCTAGATCTATCAGTCGATTTTAATTAAAATCGACACATAAATTTAGAAAACTTAAAATTATACAAAATCAAACTCTATATATTCATCTAATTTTTCTAATTACATTCATTCATTCTAACATTCTTTCGATACGTTATATTGAGAATAAGAATTTTGTAAACATGAATTAAGCACAGTAATCGCATGGGATAGATAGAAAAAATATAAAGGGTAAAGATTAAATTAGACATTTGATTTATTAATTTTAAAACTTACCTTCCGTTGAACATTCAATTGCTTTCACTGCGTTCCGTAATTTTCTAAAATAAAATTATATAGGCAAAACCGAACCAATGCTGCATCGTGATGAGGAGAGGCCTTAAAAATACACATAAATTAGGATGTTTCTAATATTAATTGATCTCCTCGCAAAACTTTATTTTATTTTTCATATAAGTCCATATCTGGAAGGTATTTTCGTCTTTCAAGATAAATCGAGGATTTCTAGGTTTGCTCATCCTGTCATCGTGGGGCTCAACGGTTCTCGGACTCGAAAGCAATTATTAAATCAGATGAAATCAGCCCATTAAATATCCGCTCCCTTACTGGCCGTCAGTACTCAAAAGGCACTTCCGGGTTTTCGTCTTCTCGCCGATCGGTCTAGATTTCTAGGGTTCATCACCGGCGAGAGGCGAACAGAAGCGATGAGGGAGATCATAAGTATTCACATCGGTCAGGCCGGGATCCAGGTCGGGAATGCCTGCTGGGAACTCTACTGCCTTGAACACGGCATCCAGCCCGATGGCATAATGGCCAGGTGACCTCTTTTACTGCAAGCGCGTTGTTATTAGATCTTGTTTTTTTTTTGGTCCGTAGATCTCTGAGTTTGAGTGGGAAAAGAGTTGGATGCGTTTTCGGTCTCTGGAATAGATAGATCGAGGGTTGTCTTTCAGATTTGGGTAGACGGCTCTAACCTGGAAGAAAATTAGATGCGTTTTGAGATCTAGGGTTTTCTTTCAAATCGGGTTGACCCTGGTAATGGTTTTATGAAATGGCGTGAAATTGGTGATCTTCTCTCCGGATCTGTTTGGGATAAGCATCTCCGTCCATTGGGTACTCAACTATTTCATTTTTGGGCTTTTCTAGCTCACGTATAAAAATGTATCCTTTTCGTCATGCTTCATAGATTTTTTGGGATAAGCCGTTCTTTCCTAGTTGTACCTAGAACAACATAATCGCGATTTCCTGCGTTAATTTCATTTAAGAAGGACCTTTGTTTTCTTGTCTAACGTTTTGGTCGTCTTCTTTAGTGATTCTACTGTAGGAGTGGCCTGCGACGCCTTCAATACCTTCTTCAGTGAAACTGGTGCTGGGAAGCATGTGCCAAGGGCCATCTTTGTGGATCTGGAGCCGACTGTCATTGACGAAGTTAGATCTGGATCTTATCGCCAACTCTTCCATCCGGAACAACTCATCTCTGGGAAGGAGGATGCAGCTAATAACTTTGCCAGGGGCCACTACACAGGTAGATACGCTCATTTTACTTGTCCTTGAGTCCGCTCCTTACTATTACAACATTTGCATGTAATTTATTCTCGATTCTCTTTGTGACATGCAGTGGGAAAGGAAATTGTTGACCTCTGCCTTGATCGTGTCAGGAAACTAGCTGACAACTGCACTGGGTTGCAAGGGTTTTTAGTCTTCAATGCTGTTGGTGGCGGTACCGGATCTGGTTTGGGTTCCTTGCTTTTGGAAAGGCTATCTGTGGATTATGGCAAGAAGTCAAAGCTGGGTTTCACAATCTACCCCTCTCCTCAGGTATTAGAAAAATTTCGTGCAGGCATCCTTAGTTTTAGATCAAATATTGTCTTATTGGTTGTTCTCTAGTAGGTTCGCCTTGGTGCCTTCAGATTGCATGTTATTATGTAGCCTTAGGTTCTTGTTAATGCTTGTCAAATTATTTTCTTACAAATTGCAGTTAGTACTTTCATTTGACCTTGGAAATTTCCTTTGAATATCTATGACAGTTTAGTATGGAGCTCCGATGTTAAAGATGTAGCACTCTGATATCTGCATCTTGGTAGTTGTGATCTGATTAACCTAAAAATAACTTCCAAGATTGTGTTTGTATTGACAACTACTTTAGTGTGGGTTTCTATGCCATTTTTTCTCTGCCATAATGAATAGTGTCTTCATAAGTAAAATTATTCAATTTCCATCTGCACAAACCTTATGTAGTTGTATGGTTAGCGTCTAGTTGCTTAGCTTCCATTGTAGATGCCTATTTTTTATTCAGTTGCTTTGTAGATACGCATACTTGGCAAAGTGGACATATCCTGTGACATTTTTTCCGCAGGTATCTACAGCAGTTGTGGAACCGTATAACAGTGTCCTTTCCACACACTCTCTTCTTGAGCACACCGATGTTGCAATTCTTTTGGACAATGAGGCAATTTATGATATCTGCAGAAGATCTCTGGATATTGAGCGTCCAACTTATACCAACTTGAACAGATTGATTTCTCAGGTCATATCTTCTTTGACCACCTCCCTGAGGTTCGATGGAGCCATTAATGTTGATATAACTGAGTTTCAAACCAATCTTGTCCCATATCCTAGAATTCATTTCATGCTTTCCTCATATGCACCTGTCATTTCTGCTGAGAAAGCATACCACGAGCAACTTTCAGTTCCTGAAATCACAAATGCTGTATTTGAGCCTTCAAGCATGATGGCAAAATGTGACCCAAGGCATGGAAAATACATGGCTTGTTGTTTAATGTACCGAGGAGATGTTGTGCCCAAAGATGTCAATGCAGCTGTTGCGACCATTAAGACCAAGAGAACTGTCCAATTTGTCGACTGGTGAGTTTCTATCAGATCCTGCCCTTATAAGATTGAATTTGTTCTGCTTTACACTTGACTATTATTTCTCATGTTTTGAAGGTGCCCTACTGGTTTTAAGTGCGGTATCAACTACCAGCCACCTACAGTAGTGCCTGGAGGTGATCTAGCCAAGGTTCAGCGAGCTGTGTGCATGATCAGCAACAACACTGCTGTCGCCGAGGTGTTTTCAAGAATCGACCATAAATTTGACCTCATGTATGCTAAGCGAGCCTTTGTCCACTGGTACGTGGGCGAGGGAATGGAAGAAGGTGAGTTCTCAGAAGCACGGGAGGACTTGGCTGCCCTCGAGAAGGACTACGAGGAGGTTGGGGCAGAAGGTGCTGATGATGAGGAAGATCCAGAGGATTTCTAAATAATCATGTTTGCTGTATGATATTATTGTTTTTGGATTTTTGTGGTGGTTTGTTTCTTCAGCTCCCATCAGGTGGGTATTTGGATTGTTTATGACCTTAAGCCCGTACTGTCTTTCAAGAACAAATTAATGGCAGCGGCTCTTTGCAGCTACTCGTGCTTATTATGCCTCGTTGCCAATCTTTTGGTTTTTGTTTATTTTTGAAGCTAATATTTGTCTTCTCATAATGCTTGCACCTTTTTATGGTAATTATTAGTTCTGCAAAATGAACGTCCATTCCATGATTGTACTTGTTTATGATCTTAAAAGCCTGTAGTGTCAAATTTATATGTTAGAAAAAGGGCTCTCAAATTTAGTATATTGTTGTTTGTTAAACACAAGTCCAAATGAAGTTTAGTTATTACACAAGTCATTTGTGTTATTGTTGCGGTTGTATTCTATTTTAGATTTTTAATTACCTTTAATGATTTTTTGGATTAAAGTTTAGGCTTATTTTATAAACTCTATAGAAATTTAGTGGTTTTAAATTAAGTTTTTATTGAGTTTTAAAAAGTTATGGGGTATTTAAACACTTTTTTAAAATTTTATGTAAATTTTATGGCATCTAAACTTTTAATAGATTTTAATGGATTCTTTTTTAAAATTTCTTGGACATAGATTGAATAACATTTGGTATAATTTTAAAAATTATTTTGGAATTTCTTGGGCATAAACGGTATAACATTTGCTGAAATGTATGTTTTCTATGAAAATTTTTGAATCATTATGATAAAATAATCAAAGTTCATATGTGTATTATATTTTTTTTATTTCTCAATAAGATGATGAAAAAATCATATGGCTAATAAGTGAAAAAATTATTAATAGATATAAGATCTTGGATGTTGACAGAAAATGTTTGATTAGAATGAGAAAAATCAAAATCTTCATATTTTATTAGGATCACCGTGTATAAAATATTTAGCAAAATATGTGTAATGATATGTGATTTTGAATTATATATAATTATAGGTTTGTTGCCTATTACTTTTCTAGATCCTCATGCTTATGTGATCCTGTCTGAAATCTACGAAGATATGCACTAGCTCCGATGAACGTTGATCCCTAATGAAGAGAACCTCCTGTAGATCTGGAAGAAGCCCTCCACGATCCTACGCATAGCGAGACAAACCAACAAAGCGTTAGTGACCTAAGATCGGGATGGGGATCCCTGGCTAGGCCCTCCGACGCTTAAGTTAGTTTCTCTCTCCAAAGGTGGAAGAAAGGAAGGAGAACAGTAACTGAAGTGAAACAGAGTTTGGATGCTAGAAGCCTAGAACTTGTGTACCTTGCCAACGGAGAGGATCCCTCTTTTTATACTACCTCACGTGACCTCCGTAGTCGTGAAGTGGTCCCCTGTTCGTTAGGGTTTGTTAGGAGATAAAGACATCTTCTATACTTTGTGCAATACTACTTTAAGAAATCTTTTCTGTACCCCAGATGTATTCGTTTTGTCGTTTATAACTTGTATTTATAATGGGGACACGTCATTATGACTGAAGAAACTTATAGAAGATATTTCCTTCCAAATATCATGTTGGGCATGTCTTGGTCGATTGTTCAAGTTGGTTGCATATGCTATTAAGAATACCCTCTGTTGAATATGTCTCGGCCGATTGTTCAAGCCGACCGTATATTAGGAATACCTTCTGTTGAATATATCCTGGTCGGTCGTTCAAGTCGGTCGTATATTAGGAATACCTTCTGTTGAATATGTCTCGGCGGGTCGTTCAAACCAGCCGTATATTAGGGATATATTATGCTAAATATGTCTTGGCCAGTCGTTCAAGTCGGCCGTATATTAGGTATACCTTCTATTGAATATGTCTTTATACTCGGGCGAACTTTGCCTGGTCAAGCATATATGAGCACATGAGCACTCGTTCGGCCTGCGGTCGGTCGATAATATGTTGAGAGTCATACATAAGGATAAATGCCTTTATGATTAGATGAGCTTTGCCCGATCGAGCATATATGAACACTGTTAGGATCCTTCGTACTCGGCTAGAGAGGGGGGTGTGAATAGCCGCCCCAAATCGCTCGCGTTTCTTCCTACACTTCGTTAGCGCAGCGGAAAAATAAACTAGAAACGAAAGGAAGAATATCAAACCTTAGACGCAGCGATGTAACGAGGTTCGGAGATGATACTCCTACTCCTCGGCGTGTCCGTAAGGTGGACGAGCCCTATCAATCCGTCGGTGGATGAGTCCCCGGAAAACCGGCTAAATCAAACTCCTTCTGGGTGGAGAAACCTCGCCACAATGTCTTGCAACAGCAAGATAAACAGAAGTACAAGAATACAGCAAGAAACTAAGTACAATACAAGAATGTAATAACCCTAGCTTGCCTTCTTGTCGACTGGATGAAGCAACAGCTCCAAGCGCCTACAACAGCAGGTGATCCAGCCGGAAGCTCACGCGAAGCTTTGGACGAGCTCAACAAAGCTCAAGCACAGCAGCACTTAGCAACAGGAAGGAGGAAGAAGAAGAAGAAGCCCTGTAGAAGCTCTCAGCCCCTTTATACCTGCGAAGAAGAAACAGCGAAGAAACTAGCCGTTGCGTCGCAACGGCTAGAACCCTGATCGGTCTACGGACCGATCAGGCCCTGTGCTGATCGGTCCCCAGACCGATCAGTTAGTGCACAGAACCTTCTGTGCGTACTCTGATCGGTCTGTGGACCGATCAGGCTACAGCTGGATCGGTCCACAGACCGATCCCAGCTGGCTCTTCCTTCGCGACGTCGTCTCCTGATCGGTCGCCAGACCGATCAGGACATGGCCTGATCGGTCTGTGGACCGATCAGCCTGCCTTTCTTTTCACCTCTGTTCGCTTGCTGATCGGTCACCGAACAGAGAGTTTCTGTTCGGTATCTGATCGGTCACCAGACCGATCAGAGCAAACAAGGTATCACTGGATCGGTCTGGTGACCGATCCAGAGCTTGGTTTTTGCCCAAACCAAGTTCCAAGACTTCCAAACCAATATCCGGTCAACCTTGACCTATTGGTACTTCATCCCAAGCATCTGGTCACTCCCTTGACCTGCTTAGAACTCTCTGCCAAGTGTCCGGTCAATCCCTTTGACCTACTTGGACTTTCCAACACCAGAAGTCCGATCATCCCTGATCCATCTGGATTTTCCCTTGCCTGGCTTCACTCACCAGGACTTTCACCTGGCTTCACTCACCAGGATTTCCACACTGCCTAACATCCCAGTTAGGACTTTCTCACTGCCTGGCTTCACTCACCAGGACTTTCCCACTGCCTGGCTTCACTCACCAGGACTTTCCACACTGCCTAACATCCCAGTTAGGACTTTCCCATGCCTGGCTTCACTCACCAGGACTTTCCAACTGCCTGGCTTCACTCACCAGGACTTTCCACACTGCCTAACATCCCAGTTAGGACTTTCCCATGCCTGGCTTCACTCACCAGGACTTTCCAACTGCCTAACATCCCAGTTAGGACTTTCCCATTGCCTGGCTTCACTCACCAGGACTTCTCCGTGCCAAGTCTCCATACTTGGACTTTTCCAGTGCCAAGTCTCCATACTTGGACTTTTCCCGTGCCAAGTCTCCATACTTGGACTTTTCGCGTGCCAAGCTCCCTGCTTGGACTTTTCCAGTGCCAAGTCTCCATACTTGGACTTTTCCCGTGCCAAGTCTCCATACTTGGACTTTTCGCATGCCAAGCTCCCTGCTTGGACTTTTCCAGTGCCAAGCTCCCTGCTTGGACTTTTCCGGTGCCAAGTCTCCATACTTGGACTTTTTCCCGAATCAGGTCAACCAGGTCAACCTTACCTACGGTTGCATCAATACTTTCCCAATCATCTATTCTTGTCCCATATCAAGAATAGAACTCTCTCACGAGTGTCAAACATCAACATGCAACTCAACTAGGTCAACCTTGACCTAAGGTTGCACCAACAATCTTCCCAAGTCAAACATCAAAATACAACTCGAGTCAAGTCAACTCGAGTCGGGTCAACCAGGTCAACCTTGACCTAAGGTTGCACCAACAATCTCCCCCTTTTTGATGTTTGACAAAACCATAATCAAGTTAGGTTAACCCGATAACCTAACTTAGGTTTTCCAACCATCTTCCAATGTCCAATGTTCTTCCCTTGAACATTCTCTGGACATTCTCCCCTTAGGTTAACCCGATAACCTAACTTGGGTTCTCCAATAATTCTCCCCCTTTTTGACACACATCAAAAAGTATTCCAATGTTCTTCCTCGAACATTCCTTGACAATCTTCCCCTAGCTTAGGTTAAACCGATAACCTAACTTGGGTTCTCCAATAATTCTCCAATGAACGCTCTCCCCTTTTTGACACACATCAAAAAGAAAAAGGAGAGTATCAAGGTCAAGAGTTTCTTCCTAATGAAAGTCCCATACCTTTCATTGAAACTCTTAATTTCCCCCTTGGTACTAAACTCAACAATCAACTTAGCGATAATCCCATATCACTAATCCTCAAAAATCTTAAGGAGTAAAAACTCCCCCTAAAAGTCAACTCCCCCTTGACTAATAGGTAAAACTCCCCCTAAAGATCAACTCCCCCTTGACCATTGCACCAACAATGTCTTGGAGAGTTTCAAACCTTCAGAAATTCGAAACTCAACTCCAAAAACTGAAATTTCAGACACCTGCTGAAAATCAGAACCTGGCACGCACTGATCGGTCCCCAGACCGATCAGAAACCACCTGGATCGGTCCCCAGACCGATCAGACCTTCCCTGGATCGGTCCGGTGACCGATCCACATTCTGAAATCAGATTTCTGATTTTCCTTCTCCGGAAATTCAGAAACTCCTAATAAATTCCAGAAAATTCCAAAAATCGTAAAATTTTGAGGATACACTCCTCATACCATATACTATCACAGAAAAATAATTTTCTATGAAAATAGTTTCCATTTTCAAATCTTGATACAAAATTCGAAAACTTTGAAATAGTTCAAAGTTAAGTCAATTTTGTATCATAATGTTCAATGATGAATGCAATCACTAGGAAAGCTTCATCAAGGTTTTTCAAATCAATTTTAAAATGCTTTTAAACCTTTTAATTTAGGACCACAATCTTAGGGCTAGATGTACATGACTTGTACACAAGCTTTCCCTATGATCCTCAATTTCTTGAATTAGGCTCATCTAGGTACAAGAACTATGCACCTTGATCCTAACTCATGATCCTAATATCTCACACACATCTAAGGTGTATCAAACCACATTCAAGTCAATTTGATGTGAGATATGGGTTAAGGTCAACTTAGGCTAAGTTCTCATGCATTTTCTAAACACAAATTTGATCTCAATATCAAAATGTGTTTTTCATCCTTAAATCAATTCAATTGATTATTAATGCAAGAGATGATGACATGGCATAAAATGATATCATAAATGAAAACATGTGCCAATGTCATGATGTCATGGCATAAAGTTTGAAACTAAACTAACACATGACATATAAATAACCTAAGCATTATCATGACATTTCAAATGATCATAAATTAAATATGATGTCATGACATGGCATATGGCAACCAATCATGGCAAGTTAACACAAATAAAATACCTAGATTACCTATCTAAGTATCCTTAATCACTTAGCTAACTTAAATTCTAATCCTAGATTGCCCAAAGTGCTCCAAGAAAATGTCAAAACCCAAATTGGCATTTCTTGATCTCTTGTTTGATTTATACCATTTAAAATTTTACAAGAGTAGCACTTCTAAATTAAGGCCCGGATTGCCTTGATTACCTAAGAGAATATCAAAATCCCAATTTGACATTTTTCTAGGTTTTTCCAAATTGTGCCAATTGAGATTAAAAATGAGATTTCCAATCTTTAGGCACATTTAACTCTTCAAAGGAGTAAATGATAATTCATTTCATTTTCAAAGGTTCACAAAACCTTGAAAATGCTCCTTGAGTGTCAATTTCCTCAAAGTTGGGTTAACTACCCTTCTTATTGGAGTTGACACTCTCTAACCCATTTATGGGGTAGAGAAGATGCTCCTAGGAACCCAATACCTATTAGAGCTCATTGGGTTCACTAAATATTCACTAGGGATAACTTCCCTAGCAACCCTCCTAATGACCCTCTTAGGCTTTAAAGCCTTGGTCATTTGGGTCTCATCAAGGTCAACTATAGGGGTGACTCCCCTTGTGACCTTGGTAATGGTCTTCCTAGCCTTAGGTTTTGTTCCATAATCGAATGGAACATTATGATAAGTGGGCTTGACCAATTGGGACTTAGGTTTGTGACCCAAACCTTTCTTGTCCTTGGACATTGGTTTTTGACCCTTAAACCCTAGAGATGACTTCTCTATGTTTTTAAGAGCCTTTTCCAAATTATCAAGTCTTGACCTCAAGACTTGATTTTCCCTCTCTAATACCTCAAGTTTTAATTTGTCATTTTCTCTTGAGATATTCCTAGGCATATGTCTAGTCTTCTTGGGATTTCTACCTAGGTTTTCCTTAACTTTAGAAGCGTTAATCCTAGGGTTGGTATTTCTAGTGTTATCCTTACCTAGGCTAACATGTTTAGCTCCTAAGCACATGTATTGGTTCCTAAAGTTAACATGCTTATCATTATTAACAATTGCAACAAAACTACTAGCATGAGTTTTATTAGAATTGCAATAATGAACCTTAGAGGTTACCTTAGGGTTTGCCTTAGCTCCCCCTATCGTTGTGCCCGGTCTCTTGCCCTTGTGAGGTTGCCTCCCCCTCGGACAATGGCTCCTATAGTGTCCCCTTTGCTTGCATTGGAAGCACACGATGTGCTCCTTGCCCTTGCGTTTTGGGACTCCGGCTTCCTTGACTTTTGGCGCCGGTGGAATCTTTCTTACCCTCTTTGGACACTTACTCTTGTAATGTCCATGTTCCCTACACTCAAAGCATATTATATGTAACTTATTTGAAATTGAAATGCTTGAGTTACCTAGGTTTGGGGATGGGTGTGAGCTCTCTTCCTCATCCCTTCCGGAGGTAGATGTCTCTTCTTCTTGCTCCGAACTTGAACAAGAGGAACTCTCCTCCTCTTCTTCCTTGGATGTTGAGTAGCCCTCAACTCCCAATTCGCTCCCTCCATGATGTGAGCTACTTGGCTCACTTAGCTCCTCTTCATGGCTTGAATTTGAGCTCTCCTCATGGAACTTTGCCAAGTTGTTCCACAATTCCTTGGCATCGTTGTATCTACCTATCTTATGCAAGATATCACTAGGTAATGAAAATTCAAGAATTTTCGTTACCTCGTCGTTGATTGTGGATTGGTGGATTTGCTCTTTCGTCCACTCCTTCTTCTTGATAGGTTTTCCTTCCTCATCCATCGGTGGGGAAAACCCTTCTTGTACACAAAACCAATTTAACATATTAGTCCTAAGAAAATACATCATCCTTACCTTCCAATATGTGAAGTTGTCGTGAGACTCGTAGAAGGGTTGAATCGTGACATCTTCTCCATAGAGATCCATCTCTAGCCCGTGCTCCCCCGGGTGTTGATCCGTCGAAGAGCGGCCTCGCTCTGATACCACTTGTTAGGATCCTTCGTACTCGGCTAGAGAGGGGGGTGTGAATAGCCGCCCCAAATCGCTCGCGTTTCTTCCTACACTTCGTTAGCGCAGCGGAAAAATAAACTAGAAACGAAAGGAAGAATATCAAACCTTAGACGCAGCGATGTAACGAGGTTCGGAGATGATACTCCTACTCCTCGGCGTGTCCGTAAGGTGGACGAGCCCTATCAATCCGTCGGTGGATGAGTCCCCGGAAAACCGGCTAAATCAAACTCCTTCTGGGTGGAGAAACCTCGCCACAATGTCTTGCAACAGCAAGATAAACAGAAGTACAAGAATACAGCAAGAAACTAAGTACAATACAAGAATGTAATAACCCTAGCTTGCCTTCTTGTCGACTGGATGAAGCAACAGCTCCAAGCGCAGCAGGTGATCCAGGGAAGCTCACGCGAAGCTTTGACGAGCTCAACAAAGCTCAAGCACAACAGCACTTAGCAGGTGAAGGAGGAAGAAGAAGAAGAAGCCCTGTAGAAGCTCTCCCTTTATACCTGCGAAGAAGAAACAATGAAGAAACTAGCCGTTGCGTCAAGCTTAGAACCTCGATCGGTCTACGGACCGATCAGGGGCCGATCGGTCCCCGCATCGACGCTTAGTGCACGTAACCTTCAGGCATTCGATCGGTCTGGGACCGATCAGCATGAACCTGATCGGAGACCGATCCCAGCTGGCTCTTCCTTCGCGACGTCGTCTCCTGATCGGTCGCCAACGGCTAGAACCCTGATCGGCCTGTGGACCGATCACCGCTTTCTTTTCACCTCGCTTGCTTGATCGGTCACCGAACGTAGAGTTTCGAGATCCGATCGGTCACCGGACCGATCGAGCAAACAGAGTCACCGATCGGTCCGGTGACCGATCCGAGCTTGGTTTTGCCCAAACCAAGTTCCAAGACTTCAAACCAATATCCGGTCAACCTTGACCTATTGGTACTTCATCCCAAGCATCCGGTCACTCCCTTGACCGCTTAGAATTCTCGCCAAGTGTCCGGTCAATCCTTTGACCTACTTGGACTTTCCAACACCAAGTCCGATCATCCCCGATCCATCTGGATTTTCCTTGCTCGGCTTCACTCACGGGACTTTCACCGCTTCACCAGGATTTCACACCGCCTAACATCCCAGTTAGGACTTTCTCCTGCCTGGCTTCACTCACGGGACTTTCCCACGGCTTCACTCACCGGGACTTTCCACACCGCCTAACATCCCAGTTAGGACTTTCCCATGCCTCGGCTTCACTCACCAGGACTTTCCAACCGCCTGGCTTCACTCACCGGACTTTCCACACCGCCTAACATCCCAGTTAGGACTTTCCCATGCCCGGCTTCACTCACGGGACTTTCCAACCGCCTAACATCCCAGTTAGGACTTTCCCATTGCCTGGCTTCACTCACCAGGACTTCTCCGTGCCAAGTCTCCATACTTGGACTTTTCCAGTGCCAAGTCTCCATACTTGGACTTTTCCCGTGCCAAGTCTCCATACTTGGACTTTTCGCGTGCCAAGCTCCCTGCTTGGACTTTTCCAGTGCCAAGTCTCCATACTTGGACTTTTCCCGTGCCAAGTCTCCATACTTGGACTTTCCGCATGCCAAGCTCCCTGCTTGGACTTTTCCAGTGCCAAGCTCCCTGCTTGGACTTTTCCGGTGCCAAGTCTCCATACTTGGACTTTTTCCCGAATCAGGTCAACCAGGTCAACCTTACCTACGGTTGCATCAATACTTTCCCAATCATCTATTCTTGTCCCATATCAAGAATAGAACTCTCTCACGAGTGTCAAACATCAACATGCAACTCAACTAGGTCAACCTTGACCTAAGGTTGCACCAACAATCTTCCCAAGTCAAACATCAAAATACAACTCGAGTCAAGTCAACTCGAGTCGGGTCAACCAGGTCAACCTTGACCTAAGGTTGCACCAACAAACACATGGGCGCTCACTCGGCCTGCGGTCGTCCGGTAATATGTTGAGAATCATATATAAGGTTAAATGCCTTTAATCTCGGGCGGGTTTTGCCCAGCCAAGCATATATGAGCACGTGGACGCTCGCTCGGCTTGCGGTCGACCGGTAATATGTTGAGAATCATATATAAGGCTAAATGTCTTTATGCTCGGGCGAGCTTTGCCCGATCGAGCATATATGAACACGTGGGCGCTCACTCGGCCTGCGGTCGGCCGATAATATATTGAGAATTATATATAAGGCTAAATGTCTTTATACTCGGGTGGGCTTTAATTTACCCGACCGAACATATATGAGCACGTGGGCTCTCGCTCGGTCTGCGGTCGGCCGGTAATATGTTGAGAGTTATACATAAGGCTAAATGTCTTTATGCTCAGGAGGACTTTGTCCGACCGAGCATATATGAGCACGTGGACTCTCGTTTGACCTACGGTCGGTCGGTAATATGTTGAGAATTATATATAAGGCTAAATGTCTTTATGCTCAGGTGGGTTTTGCCCGACCGAGCATATGTGAGCACATGGACGTTCGCTCGGCCTGCGGTCGGCTAGTAATATGTTGAGAATCATATATAAGGCTAAATGCCTTTATGCTCGAGCGGGCTTTGCCCGACCAAGCATATATGAGCACGTGGCGCTCGCTCGGCCTGCGGTCGGCTGGTAATATGTTGAGAATCAAATATAAGGCTAAATGCCTTTATGCTCGGGCTAGCTTTACCCCGCCGAGCATATATGAGCACGTGGGCCTTCCCTCGCCCTACGGTCGGCCGATAATATGTTGAGAGTCATACATAAGCCTAAATGTCTTTATGCTCGGGCGAGCTTTACTCGACCGAGCATATAAGAGCACGTGGGCGCTCGCTCAGCCTGCGATCGATCGGTAATATGTTGAGAGTCATACATAAGATTAAATGCCTTTATGCTCAGACGGGCTTTACCCGGCCGAGCATATAAGATCACGTGAGCGCTCGCTCGGCTTGAGGTCGGTCGGTAATATGTTGAGATTCATACATAAAGTTAAATGCCTTTATGCTCAGGTGGGCTTTGTCCGCCCAAGCATATATGAGCACGTGGGCGCTCGCTCGGTCTGCGATCAACCGGTAATATGTTGTGAATCATATATAAGGCTAAATGCCTTTATACTCGAGCGGGCTTTGCCCGACTGAGCATATATGAGCACGTAGGCGCTCGCTCGACCTGCGGTCGGCCAGTAATATGTTGAGAGTTATACATAAGGCTAAATGTCTTTATGGTCAAACGGACTTTGTCCGGCTGAGCATATATGAGCACGTGGGTGCTCGCTCATCCTGCGATCGGCCAGTAATATGTTGATAATCATATATAAGGCTAAATGTCTTTATGCTCGGGCAGGCTTTGCCCAGCGGAGTATATATGAGCACCTGGGTGCTCGTTCGACCTTCACTCGACCGGCTATATTTCTTTCCTATCTTTCTCTACCTTGACCACTCCTTCACTCGCCAGGTCATCCTATCATAACCCGTATCAGTAGCCTCCCCTTTAAGTCTAGTCGAAGGAGGTATAGCCTGTTGGTGCGGGTAGCACTAACGGTCTAACCCAGGTTTTAATGAATGACAAATAGGTTAAGTTAGTTTTGTTGTTGTCTGACACTTTGATCAAGTGTGCAGGAGAAGTCCAGACAGGTCGACGGGCTGACCGGATGTCTGGCACGAAGTCCAGCTAGGTCGACGGGCTGACCGGATAGCTGGTGAGAAGTCCAAGCGGGTCGACGGGCTGACCGGACGCTTGGCGAGAAGTCCAAGCGGGTCGACGGGCTGACCGGACGCTTGGCGAGAAGTCCAGACTGGTCAACGGGCTGACCGGACGTCTGGAAGGTAAGTGAGGTAAGTCACTGGAGGTGAGTGACTGCGAGGACGCGCTCCCGGGAAGGGAACATTAGGCGTCGATCCGGCTTAGATCCATTTCGGATGTCTAAGTCGAGATCGTGACTAGATTCCGGTCTCGGAAAGATGGAATCTAAGTCATACTCTTTGCTATTACTTTGTTGAACTTTAATTGTGCTAACAATATGTTTTACAGGATATATATATTTGCCTCCGGACTAACGTTTGTCGTGCAGGACGGAGGCGCCCGGAAGGAATCCAGGCGCCCGGAGGTCCGGGCGCCCGGAAGGGATCCGGGCGCCCGGGAGGCAAACTTTATCCTGATTGCGCATCGCCATGTGGAGCATCTCGGTTTGAGCAGCTACGTCACATTCCAGGCGCCCGGAAGGAATCCAGGCGCCCGGAACAGCATATAAAAGAAGCCCCAGGCAGGAGCTGCATAATCAATTCATCTGAGAACTCTTCTACTGCTGGTCTTGCTGCTCGACGTTCAGTGCGACGCCAACAACGCTCCGACAAAGTGCTCCTTCGGTTGTTATTTAATTTCCTTGTCGGTATTGCTTTATTTTCACTAGCATTTCATGTATTCATTCTGTAATCATATTTCGACTTGTTAGTGATTGCCCAACGAAAGTGGTCAAGGACCACGGGCCTTCGAGTAGGAGTCGTCACAGGCTCCGAGCGAAGTAAAAAATATCTGTGTCTATTTTACTTTTCCGCTGCGTTTATACTCTAAATTTTCGAATCGATATTCACCCCCCCTCTATCGAATCTAACGGTCCTACAAGTGGTATCAGAGCAGGTACCGCTCTGATTTGGTGCAACCACCAATCAGACTGGGGGTGAAATTCTTTTTTTTTTCGATCTTCAGTTTTACACTCAAACTCCAAACTGGTTTATCATTTTTTTATTATTATTTTTAGCTAAATTGGTGCAACACCAATCTAGATTTTTCTACTATTTTTCTCTTCCCGCACTACTAATCCAAGACCAAGTCTTGGGATATTTTTTTTCGGTTATTTACCTGTGCACAGAATGTCCCAACAAGAAGGATTCAGCACAGTGCGACCTCCACTCTTCAACGGGGACGACTTTCCGTACTGGAAGAAGCGCATGGAGGTCTACCTCAAAACAGACTTTGACCAGTGGATGAGCATTACGAGACCCTACAAAACTCCAGTGGACAACTCCGGGAATCTAGTGGATCCTGAAGACTGGACAGCAGATCTGAAGAAAAAAGCATCAACAGAAAATAAAGCGATCAACACTCTACAGTGCGGATTGACAAGAGAAGAACTGAACAGAGTTGGTCCACACAAAAACGCTAAAGAGCTATGGGACAAGTTGATCGAACTGCACGAGGGAACGAGCGACGCTAAGGTAACAAAACGAGACCTGCTTTTAAATAAAATTTTTAATATAAAAATGCAGGAAGGAGAAACAGCGAATCAACTCCACGCGAGGATCAAGGACATCCTCAACGGGCTTCATGCGATAGGCCACCAGATGGAGAACAGAGACTTAATAAGGTACGCATTAAACGCCTTTCCACGTAACAGTTTGTGGGCATCAATAGTGGATGCCTACAAAATTTCTAAGAATCTTTCTAACTTAAAATTAGATGAGCTTTTCTGTGAATTAGAATTACACGAACAAACTAATGCTAGAGCCGAGAAAGGTATAGCTCTATTTGCAGGTTCCTTCAAAGGAAAGAAAAGCAAGCCTGAACTTGAAGAAGAATTTGACCAAGACTCCGAAGACGAAGAACACCTGGTGAACTTGGTAAGAAAAATGTTCACCAGGAGAAAGAGGAGCTTCAGCAAAAAGGACCTTCAAAAGATCAGCTCTCCCTCAGAACAAAAGAACGTGACCTGCTATGGCTGCAATAAAAAGGGACACTACATGAACGAATGCCCAAAACTGAAGTTCGACAAACCAAAGCCAACCAAAAAGAAGGCACTCAAAGCAACGTGGGACGACTCCTCGGACGAATCGGAGGAAGAAGAGCAGAAACATCAGAGCCACCTCGCACTGATGGCCCGCGAAGCCGAAACAGAAAACGAGTCGGAAGATGAAGACGGGTTTGAACCCGAAACAAGCCACGAGTCCGTACTCGTTTCCGAAGGCCCGAATAAGGTATATTTTAATTTAAACAAATTTTTTTAAAAAATTATTTCCTGTTTAAATAGTAAATTAACTAAATTAGAAAATGAAAACAAATCACTTCTTGAGGAAAATCAAAACCTCAAGGAACAAATCAAAATTTCAAATCCAACTCAAGATCTAACACTTGAGGAAGAAAATTTATCACTAAAAAATGAGATTAACAATTTAAAAGAAATGTTAGAAAAGTTCACAACAAGATCAAAAAATTTAGACTTAATCCTAAATAATCAAAAAGCATGTTATAATAAAACCGGCCTCGGATACAAGTCAAACTCAAATAAAACTTTTAAGTCGTTAATAACTCAATACAAATCAACTAATCAAGCTTGGGTCCCGAAAGCGTGTCTGACCACGCAAGTAGGACTTAATCAATATTATATACCTAAAGAAAAAATACATTATATAAAATCGAATAAACCAAACCAAAATCCAAAATACAAACCTAAACCAAATTCAAAATCTAAACACCTTAAAAATCAACAAAATTATCACCAAGTTAACCATAACTATAAAAAGAATCGACACAAACCTAAAACCAAAATTTAAATTAATGGCCAATAATTCAGGGGGAGGCTCCAGAAACTAACTTACCCGACAGGGTAACCCAAAACAAACTAACCCGGCAGGGTAATTAGGATTAGAAACCAAGTTTAACTTGAATCATGGTACTGGTAAAATTTTTGGATGATAGTACGTTAGGGAAGCTTGGCCATCGCATGTCTAGAAAGATATGACTTCGATCTGGTGCATTTGGCCAAGTGGAACTGACCGAAGCTACCCTTAAATGGATCCTAATCAGTTAGACCAAGATTTAGTACTAAGCTCCGTGGATAGGACTATTCGGAAAATCTCGAAAGGTTGGTTACTTCTAATGACGTCCATGTGACTCACCAAGCTTAGAAATTTATCCGAAGAATGCCTATTTGTGGAGACCAAAGCTAAATCTGAATCTAACACAAGTTAAACCAAAACTCCATAAGAAAAAAAAATCTAATTTCATCTCACAAAATCATAGGATTCCCTGATTGATAATATAGATCGGGTGAGATGAATAAGGTTTAAAATTGTAAACTTAAAAAAAAAAAATTATTTTCAAAATTTTAATTTTTAAACTTAAAAAATTAATTTCAAAATTTTAATTTTAAAACTTAAAAAATTAATTTCAAAATTTTAATTTTAAAACTCAAAAAATTAATTTCAAAATTCTAATTTTAAACTTAAAAAATTAATTTCAAAATTTTAAACTTAAAAAATTAATTTAAAAATTCTAATTTTAAACTTAAAAAATTAATTTCAAAATTTTAAAACTTAAAAAATTAATTTCAAAATTCTAATTTTAAACTTAAAAAATTAATTTCAAAATTTTAAACTTAAAAAATTAATTTTAAAATTCTAATTTTAAACTTAAAAAATTAATTTCAAAATTTTAAACTTAAAAAATTAATTTCAAAATTTTATTTTTAAACTTAAAAAATTATTTTCAAAATTTTATTTTTAAACTTAAAAAAATTATTTTCAAAATTCTAATTTTAAACTTAAAAATTAATTTCAAAATTTTAATTTTAAAACTTAAAAAATTAATTTCAAAATTCTAATTTTAAACTTAAAAAATTAATTTCAAAATTTTAATTTTAAACTTAATTTCAAAATTTTATTTTTAAACTTAAAAATTTCAAAATTCTAATTTTAAACTTAAAAAATTAATTTCAAAATTTTAAACTTAAAAAATTAATTTCAAAATTTTATTTTTAAACTTAAAAAATTATTTTCAAAATTTTATTTTTAAACTTAAAAATATTATTTTCAAAATTCTAATTTTAAACTTAAAAATTAATTTCAAAATTTTAATTTTAAAACTTAAAAAATTAATTTCAAAATTCTAATTTGAAACTTAAAAAATTAATTTCAAAATTTTAATTTTAAACTTAATTTCAAAATTTTATTTTTAAACTTAAAAAAATTATTTTCAAAATTCTAATTTTAAACTTAAAAAATTAATTTCAAAATTTTAAACTTAAAAAATTAATTTCAAAATTTTATTTTTAAACTTAAAAAATTATTTTCAAAATTTTATTTTTAAACTTAAAAAAATTATTTTCAAAATTCTAATTTTAAACTTAAAAATTATTTTCAAAATTTTAATTTTAAAACTTAAAAAGTTAATTTCAATTTTTAAACTTAAAAAAAAAATTATTTTCAAAATTCTAATTTTAAACTTAAATTTTCTTTTTTCAAAATTCTAATTTTTAAACTTAAAAAATTATTTTCAAAATTTTAATTTTAAACTTAAAAATTAATTTCAAAATTTTAATTTTTAAACTTAAAAAATTATTTTCAAAATTCTAATTTTAAACTTAAAAATTAATTTCAAAATTTTAATTTTTAAAACTTAAAAAATTATTTTCAAAATTCTAATTTTAAACTTAAAAATTAATTTCAAAATTTTAATTGTAAAACTTAAAAAATTAATTTCAAAATTCTAATTTTAAACTTAAAAAATTAATTTCAAAATTTTAATTTTAAACTTAAAAATTAATTTCAAAATTTTATTTTTAAACTTAAAAAATTTCAAAATTCTAATTTTAAACTTAAAAAATTAATTTCAAAATTTTAAACTTAAAAATTAATTTCAAAATTTTAAACTTAAAAAAAATTATTTTCAAAATTTTAATTTTAAACTTAAAAATTTATTTCAATCTTAAACTTAAAAATTAATTTCAAAATTTTAATTTTTTAAAACTTAACTTCAAACCTAATTTCCAAAAAAAAAAGTCAAAAACCAGGTGCGGGCGCCCCTGGTATTCCCCTCCGGGGCGCCCGGAAGGGGATCCGGGCGCCCCGCCCTAAAGCAACCCCGGGCGCCCGACCACCCGGGGAAAGCTAATGTGGTTGCCGATGCACTCAGCAGGAAATCCAGAGGGACTTTGGCTTGCCACCGAGTTTCAGTTACAGACTTGGTTCAGGGTTTCTCCGAGTTAGACCTTGAGGAGCAGGGATCTACAGAGCAGGTATTCTGGTTACCATGGTTGCTCAGTCGTCGATCAGGACGAGGATCTGAGAGGCACAAGCTGGTGATCAGCATTTGCAGTTTATTAGTAGTCAGATAGCTTCCGGGCAGCAGACCGAGTTTACATGAGACGAGGAGGGTATTATGTACTTCCGAGGCAGATTATGCGTACCTCAGTCTCATCCGGTCTTACAGGAGCTACTTCAGGAGGCTCATCACTCTCGATTTGTGATCCATCCAGGCGGGACCCGTATGTATCGAGACTTGAGGCGTTCCTATTGGTGGAACGGTATGAAGAAAGACATCGCGGATTTTGTAGCTAGATGTCTTGTCTGTCAGCAGGTGAAGGCTGAGCATCAGAGACCTGCCGGGTTACATCAGCGGATTCCTATTCCTGAGTGGAAATGGGATCACATTACTATGGACTTTGTGGTGGGTTTTCCTAGGACACGACGAGGTCATGACGCGATTTGGGTAATCTTTGATCGATTAACCAAGTCCGAGCACTTCTTAGCGATCCGGAGGACTGATTCCCTGGACCGATTGGCAGATCTGTATTGCCGAGAGATCATCAGATTACATGGTGTTCCGTTGAGTATCATTTCGGATAGAGACCCCCAGTTCACGTCTCGTTTCTGGCAGAGTCTGCAGCAGGCCTTGGACACACAGCTCCGTTTCAGTACAGCTTTCCATCCACAGACAGATGGACAGTCAGAGTGGACCATTCAGACTTTAGAGGATCTGTTGAGGTCATGTGTTATGGATTTCGGAGGCAGTTGGGAGGACCATCTGCCGTTTGTAGAGTTTGCCTACAACAACAGCTTTCATTCGGCTATCCAGCTGGCACCGTTTGAGGCATTGTATGGTAGGCCTTGTCGGACACCCGTCCTCTGGGATGAGGTTGGAGAGGCCCAGATGTTGGGACCTCATAGAGCTCAGCAGGATGCAGAGTTGGTCCGTACTATCAGACGGAGGATGTCAGAGGCGCAGGACCGCCAGAAGAGTTATGCTGATCGGAGACGCAGACCACTAGAGTTCTCTGTTGGCGACCATGTATTTCTGCGAGTTTCACCCACGAAAGGGGTGAAGAGATTTGGCCTCACAGGTAAGCTAGCTCCGCGGTACATTGGCCCTTTCGAGATCTTGGAGAGGATCGGAGCGGTAGCTTACCGACTGGCACTACCACCGTCCCTGTTAGGCGTTCACGATGTATTCCACGTATCGATGCTGAGGAGATACGTACATGACCCGACACATGTGCTGACAGATATATCAGTTCCCGTTCAGCCTAACGTGACCTACGAGAAGGTTCCGGTACGGATTCTAGACCGGAAAGAGCGTCAGTTGCGGAACAAGACTATCCGACTGGTTAAAGTCGGATGGCAACATCATTCGGACGAGAAGGCTACCTGGGAGCTCGAGGATACTATCCGAGCTCGATACCCCCACCTGTTTACTTGAGGTATGTAAGTTATGGTTCCTTCCAGCATTTATACTCTATATCTGTTGATAGTACTTGCCGATGGTAGATGATGAAATTTGGGGACCAAATTTTTATTAGTGGAGGAGAATGTAAAATATCGGAAAAGGGCAGATAATAATAAGGAAATTTTTTGAAAGTTTTGGAAATTTTTTGGGAATTTTTCATAGCTCGTACGAACGAGTTAACGGGGATAAAAATGGGGCCCGAGAAAGCCTGTTTAGGCTACCCCATTTTAACGAGGAAAAATTTTCTTTTCCTTTTTATTTCTCTTTCTTCTTTTCTTTATTTCTTTTTTTTTCTTCACTCGCGACCCGTACGTGCCCGATTCTTCTTCTCAGCGCGCCCAACCCTGCCGAACCAGTGCCCTAACCGACATTGCTCGACGGTTTCTTCCCCACCAGCGTACAAAAACTCGAGCCAACACTTCTTCTCAATCCTTCTTCTTCTTCCCTATTGCGCTACTCCTCACTGTGCCCTAATTTTCGATCTCACTGTCTCCTCCACCCGAAGCCAGGCCGCCGACAAATGCCCGACGCCACAGCCGACGCTCCTCTTCCCCAAGCGCCGGCGACGATCTGCCACCGCCGACCTACTGTCGCCCTCCTGTTGCGTCGCTCCGCCGCCATCGTCGTCACACGGAGCAGCGACGACGCCCTACAGCCGACGTCGTGCCCTAGATCCCGATTCGTGGTCGCCGCCACACGGAGCAGCGCCGACCATCGCTGGAGATTGCTTGCTTCCGTGCCCTAGCCTTGGTCCACTACTACCTCTGCACAGGTTGGTTTTGGACAGGAGCAAACAGTGTCGAGTCCTTGTGTTTCTGCTCGATAGTGGCGAAGACGACACAGAGCTGTACCCTAGTCGGATTTTGAAGGTAAGGGAGTACTGGATTGGAATTTGGGATCTGATACTGTATTTAGTTAGATTTTGATCTCCTCATGTTATGTTCAGTGAAGATTTCAGCCGGATGGGTTAATCGTTGTGGTACAGTGATTGCGTGTTCTCCGTAGCAACTATTCACAATTTCCGGCAACGAATCTCCGACAACGGGTATATCCAGCAGTAAGAACGACTATAGATTTTAAGGTATGACATAGGGATTTGATTTGTGCTGTTGATCATGTATAGGTTGAAATAGGTATGAGTTGGAATTAAGAAAATGATTGTTATGTATTGATTAGGGTTCATTAATTGTGTTGGATGGATTAGTTGGATCCAATTCAGAACTTCTTAAATTGGATTAGAATTTAGTTTGGCTAATTGTGGTATGATAGAATTAGCTAAACTAGACATTATGTTTGATATCACAGGACCTTGACGCGAGACGAGTATCTCGATGTCAGATTTGGACATTCCTATTGGAGGCGGGTACTTCTGACTTTATGTCGTTTGATATGCATAGTAGTTAATTTAACAAATTACAATAATTATGTTTCTTATCTGTTTTGGTTAGTCACTACCCGATACTTGTTACATGCTTGGTTGATACTTGTTTTGCATATCATGTTATTTTTTACCTGCTTATACATGCTTATAGGGGGTAGTGATATACTATGCTTCCCCATGTTCAGGACCTAGGTTTTATACCTTATCTTATCTGTGTACCTTTGATTTGATTCATTGACCTAAGGTGCACCTTCTATATATTTATGGATTAGCTCAGGATATTTCCATGGTTAGTGTCATGCACCATTCGCATGATTGCATGCTGTGCGATAGTCCATTCCATTATTGTTGAGCACATCGCCAATTACATGGATCTGCACACACCACCACTCATGGGTTAGTGGTCGATTCAGGCAGAGTGTGTTGCAGCAGGGACTTTATTTGGCTCCATTGGTCCGCTCATGGGTAGTGTGACGCAGCGTGGTAGTCGGTAGAGATTCCTCCCCGTCATCGTGTACTGGGAGATGAGAGCATTGCGCTCCCCCATTTATGATTTGGGGTAGGAGGATAGGTGTACTCCGACAGCATCCCGTCCACTCGGTCACTCATCAGGAGCAGTGACGACAGAGTGCACGGTTGTCACTGCCCTACCCACTCTGTCTCACTATTGTGTGTGAGATGGTTGACTGGTGTCAGGGGTGACCAGGACGCATCATTGACATCATACGCATTGATGCATTTATTTCTTATAATTGTGTTTGCTGCATTTATTTGCTGCATTTTGGTTGGATGGCCATGCTTGACATGCATACAGGATTTCTATACCTCTCGGACTGTTTATCCTTGTACCAGGTCCTGGTTAGTACAATTGTCTCCTGTTTACTATAGTTACATTTTATCCTTCGTATATCAGGAGACTGTACGCATGATTAGTGCTAGATGTTATTTCTCTACTATGTATATCAGTTGTTACCCGCTGAGCGTTGGACTCACCCCCTCCTCCGTTGTTATTTTCAGGTTGATGCTGTCAGGAGGCAGTTCTAGTCACTAGTCCCCATTGCACGTAGTGCTAGTCCTCTGCTGATCTCGAGTTGTTATTTTTTTTATATCTATCAGACTATGTCTTAGTCTTGTATTGGTTTTACTTATGGATCTTGTATGGATTCTTATCGTAAATGGATTTTGGTATGATTTGGTTTTGTTCTACTACATTCCTGCCTGGACGGCAGAAGAGGTGAGTTCGTCAGATTTGTGTTTTATGAGTGTAGTGGAGTAGGAAAAATCGGATTTGAGTTTTATGAGTGTAGTGGAGTAGGGTTGTTTTCGAGTCATGGTATTACTGATTTGTTTATTTCTTATTAAACTGCGTGGAATGCCTGTGTGTTATATTTTATTATCGTTGTTATTCCAGCCGCATGTGGCTAAGGTATATGGATATGTAGAAAGTTTCAGATTGTCCGCCGTACAGGGAAGATGCTGCCGAAATTTCTTCGGACAGGGACTCCTCCGGGGCGTGACAATTTCTCCTTTCCTCTGATGTTGGTCTCCCTTTATCGATGCTCTCGATGCTCATTGAGCTTGCTTCGTCATTTTCTTGGTGACTTGCTATCAGCACAAGTCTGACATAGGCTTCAATCTCCGACTCTAATGATGATGTTTCGTCCCACGTCACCTTTAGATTCTTATGCTTTATTTGGGTCGATCTTTTATCCTTATTCTTATTCTTTAGTTTTGAGCAGTTATCTTTAAGGTA
Organism: Zingiber officinale; assembly: GCF_018446385.1. Taxonomy (NCBI): domain Eukaryota; kingdom Viridiplantae; phylum Streptophyta; class Magnoliopsida; order Zingiberales; family Zingiberaceae; genus Zingiber; species Zingiber officinale. The sequence goes on from NC_055986.1 coordinate 42,855,073, forward strand.
CCTTCTTCATTGCAGCGATAGCATCTCACTTTCTTTTTTCTTCTTTTCTTAGCCTGCACTTCATTGAATTTATTAGTTCTAATTTTTTTTTTAAAAAAAGCTTACCATAAATGCCATTTCATCATCATCAAGGGAAGTGTCGATGTCTGATTCGTCTTTCTTAGCTTTTAGGGTAATGTTGTTTGATTTTTCTATGTCCTAAGTATCTACACAACGAGACTCATGAAGTTCAAAAGTAGAGAATAAACTTTCAAGCGTACTTACCTCAAGGTCCTTAGAGATGTAGTAAGTATCTACTAAGACTGACTACTCTAGAATTCTCAGAAAGGTGTTAAGTACGTACCTTAAATAGTCACGATTTGTTACCTTTTCTCTGAGGTTGTTGAGCTATGTGATCATATCTTTGATCTTAACATGGAGTTGAGCTACCTTCTCTCCCTTGTTCATCTGGAGATTCGATAGACAGTTGACTTCGGAGGATGTCCTGTCTCGCTAATTTTGCTTTCGAAGTACCTTCGTGAAGTTCCAAAAATTTCTCCTAGGGCTCTTTTACAGAGTTGTAGCTTCCAATTCGGCAGACCTCCTAGAGCAGAAGAACGCTAAGTAGATGGAATTCTGCTTTGCCATTAGCCATGAAGTCGGCTTGTTCCTTCTCCATCCACATGTACTCATCTTTTTCGACTCCTTGTTGATCCTTAGGTGCTACAAAATCATATTTTATAATTAACAAAATTTCAAAATCGGACTTGAAGAATGCCTCCATATGCTTTTTCCATGTTGTGAAGTCTCCCTCGAATTTCAGCGGGTAGATGCTAGATCCGACCATCATCATTGTGCTTTAGTCGACGGTTAGTCTATTTGAGTCGGTTGGGCTCTGATACCAATTATAGGTCTCATACGGCCGACAAGAGGGGGATGAATTACCTTGAAAAAAAAGTATACCCTTCTCGAAACTTACATCTTTGATTAAGATAGACACTTTAATAAAATAAACTCAAATGCATAAAATAAGTACGAGACACAAACTGTTTACTTGGTTTACAAACGTGGAAGGTTGCTAATCCAAGGCAAATGAAACTCAACTAATCAACTCATTCTTCGATACAAGTCGGAGGTGAAGAAGCCTCATACAAAATATTGAAAGCATGGAACTTTGAAGGACAAAGTGGAAATTCTCGAATATAGAAATTGTTGTGCAAATGAAGAAGACCAAGGCACTAATTATAGCCCATTGGTCGAATTTAACCGTTTGTTGACGTGGCACGAGACGGGCGCTTGGACCCTATCCGAGCTCCCCCAGCGTGACAAACTCTATCTCCATGCAACGGCCTTCGGAATGATGTAAAGATAACTTTTTATCCACTCTTGGGCACCCTGACCCGCTCTTGGCGCCCGGATAGTTGCTGAGGTGGACCTAGCGATGATCCACTTAACGAGGCACCCTTCTTGGCACCAAAGTGGCCTAGTGATAACCATGATTTTGCTACAATCTTTTGATTCATAATGCATATTTATAAGGATCTTCTCATAGATTGAACTTATATTTACATCATATTTCATTAATTGCATTTAATCTTGGACTTAATTACAAATTGTCTTATAATTATGATATTAAATGCTAATATTCGATATATTCTTTATAGGCATCAAAAGGGTCATAGACCTGATCAGATCAGACCACATTTGGGCTCAAATCTAGGGCTAAATAAGACGATCAAGCCTTGGAGCGATTTGGACCGTTCATCCATGATCGGAGCAGATCAAGTCATCTACTGAAGATTTGGACCATCTAACCTAAAGAACAACAGATCTCAGCCGTTGATTAAGTTCTAGAGGTTTTGATCCAGATTTAAGATGTTTTCACCATTGATCAAGACTCGAAGCAATATGGGCCGTCCAATTAGATGTGAGAAAGATTTAAAACCTGAGAAGCTACAGTGACTTCGGGGAGCTCGGGCGTTTTCACGATTTCTGTCACTGTTCATCCTTCTTCTTCTTCAGCGACGTCCGAACTTCCATTCCACATCCAGATTTGAGATCTATTCATCTTCATCGACTCAGAGGGCTGAGCTACTAGCGATCAACATCAAGGGTTTAGAATACGGTAGAGGGTGTTCTTGTAAAATACGACACTCAAATAATACTTAAATAATAAGGTTATTTGAAAAATAGTCTTATTGAAATTTTTAGAGATTTTTTGGGATTTAATCGAAGCTCGGATGACGTATTTCGAGGGGGTGCATATATAGGCTTGAGAAAAAACCTGTTTGGAATATCCGGAAGAGGGAGTTGATTAAGAAATTGATTTAGGATTTAATTTACAAACCCCTAAGTTATAAGGTTATGTGCCCGTGCCCAAGCTCTCGACGCCGAACCTCATCTTCCCTGTGCTTCCTTTTCCATCGCCCCTCTCTCGACCCTTCTTCTTTCCCATCTTGCCGACATCCTCTTCTCCTCTCTCGATCTAGCCATCGATCCACCGCCGCATCACCTCCTCCTCCTCCTCTTAATCGCCGACCTTTACCAAGCCACTCCCATGACTTCACCTCCCTTGCATCATCGCTCGACGCCGAGCCACCCGATGGTTCACCGGAGCAGCCTCGACCATCAGCCCACCCTGCTCCACAGAATTGTGTGACGGACTCCATCGACCGATCGTCGTCCACGCGAGTGCCACGGACATTGCTTCACCGCCGGCAGCCACCACCTGTGACCTAATCGGATCTAGTGAGGCCTTCACCTATTCTTTTCCCTCTTTTCCATTGGATGCCACAACCCACATCTTCAACGGTTGATCACAAGCATCGATTGTGGAATACCCGATGATCTCAATTCTTTTCGACCATAAGAAGATCAAAGGTGGCAGAACCAACTCTGTGACAGAATTCTGGCCACCGCAATAGGTCGATCCCTCATGGGATGTGGAGGTTAGATTCACCACTGTGGGAGAGGAAGCCAAACTATCGTGCTGTAGAGGTAACGAATTTAACTCTGGCAGCATATTCAGTGGTTTAAAATGTTGAATTCTTTTTATTTGTGGATTTGATTTAGTGATTAGCTGCCTCACCTAGCTTCGACCATTAATTTTTAGCAGCAAGCTTCTCCGATCATGGGTCGATAGCTGTGATATTGGATTTGGGTGAGTATTGTGTTGATTTGAGCATGAATGTAAATCCAATTGGGTGTGGAATGTCTAGGGATTAGATAATCCGATTTAAGTTGAGAAGTTATTATGGTTAATTGAGGATTACACTTAATCTAATGAGAAGAATGAGATTAGAGAGTCCTAAACATTTATTCAGAGATAAGTGAAGATCGTAATCTAATTGGTTTGGAGGACTAGATTGAGCTATTTGATTTATGTGAAGATAGCTAAATTTTATATGTTGATGTAGGGCTCTGGCTATGATAAGCATTGCGATGTGGGAGTCTCATGGCGTGGATTGCGTATAAAGGCGGGTATTTCTTACTTTGATTCTTTAGTTCTTTAAATTTAGTGCATGAGCTGGTTGGGATAAGGACTGCTTTACCTTGACTCCACTCATAATTTTTCCTGTGCTTGATACTTCCACTCAAAACCTTCGAGACATTCGTTTTTATATCCAAACAGTCACTTGTTGCTATCAATGATATTTAGCAGATACTAGATACCAACCTTGTATGTTTTGTTTGTTGTTTACTTATGTACCGTATTGAGCATGCTGGCTTCATGTAGCATACCTTATATCTGATTTTTTTTACTTATGTTTATATGATGACTGCTGCATTGTACACATCATGTCATTACATGCATGCAGGCAACCACTTCTTCCTTGCGGGGGAGTGAGCCGTCGGGCCGCGCTGCACACTCGGTCACTCATAGGTAGTGGTAGTTGGAGGAGATGCCACTTGTCCTGTCGTGTCGCACTCGGCCTCTCATGGATAGTGGTATCTGGAGTTGCGAGCAGCAGGGACCCCCTTTGCTTAGTAGCTAGATAGCTTCTTAGCACTTGTCCATCCGGTCACTCGAGAGTAGTGGCGACTTTTGGGTGGTACAGTTGTCATCGATCCGGCCTCTTGACCATACAGGGGTCGTGGTGCAGAGAGGTGGCCAGGATGACCATCCGTGCATACGCTGTTATTATACCTGCTGTTATTATTGCTTATTCATGCTGTTGTTATTAGCTTATGCTGTTGTTGCTAGTAATACTACTATTGTTTCTTTTGCTGATATGCATATTTATATTGAGATATACACTCGTTATAGGTGTGTAGACACTGGTTTATTTATTGGGAAAATGGATACATCTTACATATTATCTTGTAGTTATAGTAGTACTGTAGCAAGTTTATGCCACCCTTGACCTTCTATTGTTAGCCTAGGATATGGCTTCGGGTACGAACACTTATGTTAACGTCATGATAGTATCTGCTAATCCCTTTATGAGACTGTATACTTTTGGCTCACTTTCTGGTTGTATGTAATGTTCATGCACTATCTTTCCTTTACCCGCTGAGTTCCAATACTCACCACCCCACAAACTGGTTTTCTTTCGCCAGGTAGTAGTAGATGATTC